>NC_056745.1:1230218371-1230295871 GCF_019279795.1 Protopterus annectens
GCTGGAAGAGGCCATAGTTTAATACATCCTTTAGGCTCTGGTTCAGTGTGCATAGTATCCGCTGCTTGGACACCCAGACAGGTGCATCAGGATTGAAACGTAAACACTTCTGCAAATGAGAGAAAAATAATTATAAGAGTAATTTACTGCTTTCTATTCGACATCTAATGGAGAAGAACTATACTGTTTAATTTTCTCTGTTTTTTTTGACTGCAGTGAATTAGAATAGTCCATTGGAAAACTAATGTTTTGTTTTGCTGAAGAATCCTACTGTCTAATTTGCTCAACATTCAGAATCAGGGAAGATAACCCTGAAACCAAGTTGGGGTTTTTTAAATGCTGATGGACTTTTTATGTTATTAATTTAGAGAATAAACTGATGAATCTGAAATCAGGCACTACTACTCCCACCAGCACCAACAAGGTGTTGCTTATTGTGGAGTATTACTCCATAGAACAAACAAATGTTATCAAAGAAAAAACTAGGCTATGCCAAATCATAAGTATTATAGTTCTTCTCCCAGGCAACCTCCTGACAATGTGTTTAATGTATTTTATTATAATACTAAATCTAAATAGTTTGCAAACAGAATAAATAAAAATGCGCAAATAAAATCATCAAATGCATTAAACCACATTTACCCACATCAGTGCAAATTTAATAATGAAGATTGCTTCACAGCAGATTCTGATAAAGCTACTTTACAAAGATGTACCCAAGGGTGCACCCAATCAGTTTTAAACAGATGATGGTAGTGAAGATAACTTCTAAGAATGTCCATGGTCACACTTGCATCAAACCATGGATGGTAGTTGATTCTGCAAAATCAAGCAAAGCTAGAATGGTTGAAGTACATCTGCGTGAAGTTTCAAGCCCAGTTCTATATACTCTTAGCAGTGTCTCACCTGGGGATATTACTGGGCAAACAGGATCACAGGGAACCATTAATTCTCTTAATCAGATAGAATACAGACTTTGCAGGTCTTCTTGAATACATATAATGATTTTAAATACAGAGCTAGCTGCAATGTTCAACGAGTTCAATTTCCACACCAAAGGGGTAGCAGTAAAGAATCAGGATCCACTCAAGACTTAGGCTGCAGAGATCTGGACTCACTGTAAGTCAATAAGATGTGTGGTTGAGAACCTCAGGTACTGGGTACTGCAGCAGTCCTGAACTGGTGCGGGCACAGCTGCCGCCAGCTCTACAGAAGGCATTAGGTGTTTAATCTGGATAATAGTTTACAAGTAAAATTGAGATGATCTGATTACTGGTCCCAGATTCCTTAGCACATTTGCATCATCAAAAACTGTCCCTAGAACTTAAGCGCTCAAAGTAAAAACCTAACTATCTCCACAGAAGATAAAGAGGGTTAGAAATAGGTAATGCAAATGATGAGCAGAAACCAGCTTTGCTTATATTATATTGTAAATTACCCTGAGGTTTTGTAATATTCGAGCTATTTATAATACAGTTGGAGCTGGTGGGTTTCCATGAGCATGGAGGAAGGGCAAAAATGACTGAAAAAATTCTATTGATCAGCTGGAATAAATCTGGGGATTTTCAAGGAACTTCTCCTTGATGAGCCAAGGAAGATCGAATTACCACCGACGTACCTCTCAGGTGCCAAGATTTTTTGCTCACATTCATGGTCTGTTCCACATTTTCTGGCAAACCACTTGAGTACAGAAGTCAATGAATATGAAGTAAATGAGAAACATTTGAGTTTCAGAGTCCATATCCTTCAGAATATCTGTGGCAATGCAAAACCTGTTATTCCAGCAACTTTCTAAGTTAACATGAGCAATAATTAAAATCTGTCCTTATTTTGGTCTTTTGGGCCTTTGCCTTCTATTACTTTTGGCATCCTCAAGATTTATTGTGCTAAAAGGTTGAGACACGTAGATACCTTGGATCATCTGCTTCCCCTTCTACCCCAAGTCAATGTCTATTCTTATTACTATTCTCGCAGTATATGCTTGACCAGAGGCCTTGTTCCTTATGTATCTTCTCCTTTTTTATTGTCTTAGCCTCATTCATTGTATCCTGTTGCCCATGTTAGTTAAATTATCTCCACTGAGATACACTGCGGATTTCATCAGGGAGAATCCTGCTAGCCTCACTGACTTACAATGACCATTCATTCCCAACCAGTTCTTCCATGGTTTATCACTGCATTGCTCATCCAATCCTTGCTCATTGGTATGGGAATGAGGATGTTGTCTGTCTTTAAGCTTTTAACAGATTGTCCAGTATCAGAAAAAGAGGTCAGAATATGCAAAAGAAAGGAAGCATGTTCTTTAAAGTAACTGGGTCATATAAAAGAAGGGAGGTAGTTGAAATATGGCATATATGTATATATGACAATATCTGCACTGCAATGGGTTAGAGACCCATTCAGGATTAGTTTATGTGCCTTGAACAAATTGAGTACTCACTTCTTTTGACAGAAAATTGAATTAAGTGGATAACTGCAGTAAATGCACAGTATTTGCAAAAGTAGTAATTATCACATACGTGATTTCAGGGTTCTCTCTTGCTTCATTCCAGACAGATTCTTCTACTCAACACCCTAGACAAGCTTCTACTGCTTATGTCTTAGGGGGCAGCAGTTACCTCTTCTCCATTCCGTTAATGTTTATAACTAAGACTAAAATATTGTTTGTCAGAAGCCCAGAGATGGTCGCAGATATGTTCAGATTAGCAGATATGCTTAGGTGGAGAACACAGCAGCCCTAATACAAATGCAGACATTTCAGTGACTAAAACAGTATCAGTAAAGCCCCGTTTTGTCTCTTATCAAACTACTACTGCTCAACATTCTAAATAAATTCTAACTGTTTAACAGCCATATTTGTTTATGAATGTATTTCACAGCAGTAATACATTAGTGAGCCAAAGATCAGAAAGTCTTTACCAATGTTGGGATACAGTCAGGCTTGCTTATAAAAAAAATGTCCTTTTTTTCCTTTCCTCCACTAATACCTGTTGATCATCCATGTCTATCTTGGCCGATTCATTCCCTTCACTGGTGGAAGGGTCGGCCAAGATTAACGCTGCAAAGACTTTTGTTGATTTTGCCCAACAACCCTCTGTATATGAGGAGAAACCTAGACATAGGTCGTTGTGCATTAGATTAATGATACTGGACAGCTCGCCAATGCTGTGAGGGCATTCACAGCTAGCAAGCCCACCCCTGTCATGAGATATCACAAGCAGTCCTGCCTGGTGGCTATCAGGGGTAATACGTGTACCACCGAAGCATGCACACTTCATCTTTCTCTGTGAGAGATGAGTGGGCTCTGCCCCTTTACTCCTCTCTCACCCTCACCAAGCTCTCCCATTGTTAAGCACCAGTCAACCGGATCGTAGTCCATGCTTCTAACTTCTGTATATGCATACCACACCAAAAGTGATGTTCAGAATTTGCTGCTTGGAGATATAACTAGATAGTCTAATTTTTCAGTAACTGGGATCAGTGCTGCAGTCTGATATTGTGATAGGAATCACAGTTTGGCAATGGACAGGGAAGGGCACTCATCCAGATGAGAAGGGCAGAAGGCAAAATAGAAATAAGAGTGGAGAGGGTTTGTCGAAATAGTAGTGGTGGATGGGAACGGAATGAAATGCAACACAAGGAAAGGAGTGCGAAGTACTGCAGTGGTGGAAGGTGAAGACGTATTAAGGTTGCAGACGGAAGTGGTTAGGGCTTGGGGCAGGAAAAGAAGGAGTTTAGAGCAAATATGTGGGATGTGTTAGGAAAGGTGACTGGAGAAACTAGGTAACAGTGAAATCAGTCTCAAGTATTTAGACATAAAACATTTAAAGAGTTAATTAAGACTTTTATCCCGGGGGAGCGGCAATATACATCGTGGTGCAAGTAGGCACAAAATAACCTTTCAGAAGAAATGTCTGAGGTAGGAAAGAGGTATACAAATTCCAGGGTATGGAGTTAGAAGTAACATTTTAACAGTTATTTGTGCCATGAGTAATATATTGATGAAATAGTTAATTAGGAGTGGCACTGGACAAAGGAGACAAGTCTGAGACAGTCTGAGACTGGTAGGATAATGGAGAGAGGCTTGGAAAATAGACAAACCTAATGCAGAAACAGACTCCATATTTGGCCAGAAGGGACAGCAGTGCTCATAAATTGGTTATGAAGGCATACCACACACATTGACTGTGCCTTTAAATTAAGATGGATGAGAATGCGTGTGTGTTTGTGTGTGTGTGTGTGTGTGTGTGTGTGTGTATATGCATGCGCATATGCATGTCTAAGAGAGACAGAAGTAGTAGACATATTCAGTCATTAGAAAGGCTATTCAAGTAGGGGCAAAGAGGAAAATACAAGACAGAAAATGTGGAAGATGAACAAAAAAAGATGATGCAGTATATATATATATATATATATATATATATATATATATATATATATATATATATATATATATATATATAGTATTTGGAAGAAGAATGGGAGCTTCAAGAAATGATGTAGGATGAGAAGGTGGACACTGGTGATATCAGAAAATAATAGCCACTGACGAAATGGCATAATGGCACATGGGTTTAAGGTTTTAAGGAATGAGAGAGAACACTAAGCCATGGAACTGCTGAAGGATCAGACAGCATCACAAAATAGGGTATGTGTATTAAGACGAGACTAAAAGTAGGGTTTTTAAATGGTCCCCAGGGACATCAATGGAGGAGATGAGAGACCATAGGACAAAATAAGGACTGTGGTAGTAGGAAGAGAATAACATTCTTGGGGCTTCTAACTCTGCTAGAACCATGGTTGGATATTTTGAGCTCCAGCATCAAGAAGGAGCAGGAGTTTATTTTTATGTTATGGATCACAATGCAGCAAAAAATTATAGAAGACTGGATATGTTCGGATATGTTCCTTACCATGGGAGCCATAGATCGTCAGGTGAAACAATTGTTAGCTAGCAGTGGTAGTGCTACTGAGTGCTTTAGAGAAGGTAGCAAAAGGAAGCTAAAAATACTAAGACCAACATGGTAAGAGTAGGACTATTTAAGAGGTGAGTATGCTCACCTGGGGAAAATTTTCCAAAGTTAAGTTAAGTGACTGGATGTATACTGAAAATGTAAATAAGCTATGAGAAGGGTGAGGGCTGCTGGATTCATTGCCATCATTAAGGGTTTGGAAAACAGGCAAACGGGTAAATAGAGGATAAGGCCAACATGTCTGTATATGAATGTAGGGCTAGTGACAGTGAGAGAGGTACAGTAGCCACAGTACAAGGAGGCTAGCAGAATTTCAACAAACATATTCAGAGCTGGAAAGGCATAATTTGAATGGGAAGTGGCACAAGAGGGGAAAAGAACTTACCTTTAGTATAAATCAAATATGAAGAAAGATGCATGCCTGGTCAGCTGAGCAAAGACATGAGTCAGATGCAAAGGCATGACTGAGACCATGGGAAATTTGGAAAAAGGAAAAATACTGAATTAATGTTTTGCTTCTCTGTTCCGAGAAAAAAAAACAAAAAACAAGTGGAATGTGCCAGTGATATGAGGAGTGTAGCACAGACTGGAAAGATTAATGGGCAAATGCCAGTTAACAGCTGGATGAAGTACAAATAAGACAGATCAGTAGCAAGACACCAGAATAGAGACATAGGACATGCAAAAGGAAATGGCTGCTGTTAGAGAAAATAAAGCACAGGGATCAGACGTGCTGCATCCCATATCTACAGGATTCTTGACACTGTGCTGTAAGTCTTGTGATAAGAGATATTTCGCAGATCACTAGTAAGTATGAAAGAGTCTAAATACTGGAGGACAGTAATGGTAACATTTTCATATGGGGGGGTAGTAAAAATATCCCAGAATTACATATTTATTAGCCCAGCAGAAGTGGTACGAAGCATCATGGAAGGATTCCATTGGGAAAGAATGGCGGCTTTTATACACGACAATGTCTAAGACAGCAACCAATTTGGATTCATGGAATGAAGGAACTGCCATGGGGTATCACAGTATGATGCAGTCCTGATGACAGCGGGGCTATTTCTCTTTTGGCTTAGCAATCTATGTCTTGTTTATTATGAAATATGCTTCTGTTATTTGCAAGCACATTTGGTAAAGCCTGAAACTCATAATCACAAAAACGTCATCAAGCTGAACCTCATTGAAGCAACATGTTTTTAATAGTCTGTTTCTTGTCTTTCCTCTATATTTTGTAACTTGAAATTTGCTTATATAAGTTACGGAGTATGGAGGGCCCCCCCACTTGGGACTTAATTCTTAATTAAAGTACCCACATGGGCTTTTCTCTCTACAGATTTTACAAAACAGAGCTTTAAAATCTTACTGATTCGCTGAGTAATAGCTTTGATGATTTCAGACTCAGTGAGACAAAGTGAAGTCATAGACTTGTTTGGCAGTCTGGCACAGAGTGTTTAAGACAATGCGTTGCTTAATGCAGAACCTGCATCAGTTCTGGGCTTGATTTCTGCAAACTGCACTTGCCTGCTGTGTGACTCTGAAAAAGTCATTTAACTAGAGACTGTCCCCAAGTAATACCTATAGAGGGATTGGGTTTACCTGAATAAATAACCAAAACCAAGTGTGCAATCAGACCAGCTAGGATAAGAGCCAAACCGCATCCACAGCAACAGATTTATTGAACGACTATGAAATATAAGTTCAACACCAGTTAAAAAATACATTTTCATCTTGATATCCCCAAGACTTCAACAGAACTAAAATGCACAACCCCTAAATACATTTAAAATACAGTCTTAATTAAAGTACCTAATTGATTATCCAAGAAAAAAAGAGACGGAGACAGCTTTGAAATCCAGAACAGGCCTTTACTTGGTGCAAACACAAGCGCTTTCACAATTAAGCTTCTTCAGGTGTATACAAGCACTAAAAATACCACACCTTTATACTCATGTTACATCACCCAATTGATTGTCATGTGACTGGTCCCATCTATCATAATATATTTTATTTTATTTCATTCATAATAACTAAAACATATATAAAAAATATATATAAATATGTAATATATATATATATATATATAAATAAAAAACATCAAAAAATATACATATATTGTGTTGTTAAAATATTATAAAACAAATATACTGTGTTGTGGACAGCAGGAGATAAATATATTACCTACGAAGTGGTCTCATCTTTAGTTTAGGTTTCAGTGGAATACACTCATTCAGGCCATGCCCTTCAGTGGCTCTAAGCTTTGTGATCCAGATTGCTTCCAGATTCTCTGTCTTATTGCATATATCCCCTCGTCTCATGCTCTCATATAACAAAGCTATAACTCTGAATTTGAAAATGTGAGTGCTATCAAATTCCATCACATGTTTGGCTAATGCATTGTTCTTATTCCCTTTCCTGATGTTATAGGTATGTTCCCTGATCCGATCTTTAAGATGTCTGTCTGTCTTCCCCACATAAAATTTTCTGCAGATCCTACAGTCTGCCAAGTAAACCACATGTTGACTGGTGCAGTTGGCTCCTGTATTAAAATAAAAGTCCTGCTTCAAATCAGGATGATAGAAACAAGGACTTTCATCTATATACGTGCACCAACTACAACTACCACATGGTCTGGTGCTCCCATTACTAATATCTGTGTGTCTATCTTTGGGGTAGCATAACCTCCTCTATAGGGATCTGTCATTCCTGTAACTGAATTTAGGGACATTATCAACCAAACTGGCTATATCTTTGTCTGTTAGTAAAATCTGCCAGTTCTTCTTCACTATGTCAGTGTACCTATCTATATCAGTGGAATATTTCAAGGATAGTCTGGTTTTACTATTGTGGAGGGCTGTCTGTCTCTTGCCTATAGATCTAGTTCTACGTGAAAAATATGGTTTGGCTTGATCATATCTCATGGCCATAACCCGAGGTATATGTGTCTGTATACTATTGTTACTATACCCCCTGTCACCTAAAAATGTCTTAACCCTATCCAATTCCACATTAAAATCATCATCCCTCACATTCAGTCATGAGGCTCTCATGGCCTGGTTGGTAATCACATTTTTAAATAAATGGGAGCACCAGACCATGTGGTAGTTGTAGTTGGTGCACGTATATAGATGAAAGTCCTTGTTTCTATCATCCTGATTTGAAGCAGGACTTTTATTTTAATACAGGAGCCAACTGCACCAGTCAACATGTGGTTTACTTGGCAGACTGTAGGATCTGCAGAAAATTTTATGTGGGGAAGACAGACAGACATCTTAAAGATCGGATCAGGGAACATACCTATAACATCAGGAAAGGGAATAAGAACAATGCATTAGCCAAACATGTGATGGAATTTGATAGCACTCACATTTTCAAATTCAGAGTTATAGCTTTGTTATATGAGAGCATGAGACGAGGGGATATACGCAATAAGACAGAGAATCTGGAAGCAATCTGGATCACAAAGCTTAGAGCCACTGAAGGGCATGGCCTGAATGAGTGTATTCCACTGAAACCTAAACTAAAGATGAGACCACTTCGTAGGTAATATATTTATCTCCTGCTGTCCACAACACAGTATATTTGTTTTATAATATTTTAACAACACAATATATGTATATTTTTTGATGTTTTTTATTTATATATATATATATATATATATATATTACATATTTATATATATATTTTATATATGTTTTAGTTATTATGAATGAAATAAAATAAAATATATTATGATAGATGGGACCAGTCACATGACTATCAATTGGGTGATGTAACATGAGTATAAAGGTGTGGTATTTTTAGTGCTTGTATACACCTGAAGAAGCTTAATTGTGAAAGCGCTTGTGTTTGCACCAAGTAAAGGCCTGTTCTGGATTCCAAAGCTGTCTCCGTCTCTTTTTTTCTTGGATTACCTACACTTTTCTACAGAGACGCAGTGGTGGGTTGTCTTCTTTTGGCAATTTTTTCTTTTATTACCTAATTGATTAGTTTAATGTATTTTTAAAGTTGTTAGGGGTTGTACATTTTAGTTTTAGTTGTTTCAGACTTCATATGCTTTAGAAAATGTGTGCTAATGCAAAGTCTGCTTTTCAGGTGCCTTTCTAAGTTTATAAGGGCAATATTTAAAATCAGTCCCTGATTTTGGGCCTTTGTCACCACATTATATTTGAATTTGTCCAGAACTAAGAGGTAGGAAGATATAAATTGCATGGTATAACCTACAGGTACAGCAGACGTGCTGCTAATGAGTTTGACTCATCTGGTTTGTTTTTTGCAGGCTGCGTATGTACTTCTCATAGGGGTAGCCTTCTAAATGAACCCTACAAATGCAACAAGGCTGTATTTAAAACAGTACAGTGTCCATATAAAGGTGCACCATGGCAGAATCTATCCACACCATTTACTATTGTGCAGTATATCAAGCGGTAACATAATGGTTAATCAATCACCTCTAGTGAGTCTTTCACAGTTCACTCACAACTGTAGCATATACATGCATACTTAAAAGTGACGTACTATATCAAAAGATGTGAAGATTTGCACCAAAAGATGCAGTATATATGTGTGTGTGTGCGAGTTAATGGTAAGTTGTGGGGTCTAAGTTACCAAACCAGGTTCAACATCTTGACATCCTCCATCCAGCTCTGAAACTGAAGATTCTGAAGTCATTCTAACTGCTGATGACAGTCATATTGACAAGCCTTCCAATGCTTTATAAAACAAAGTGAGACAGCTTAACAAAATAAGGGATTTGGTTAATATTTTTCAAAGGTAACACAAATCAGATGTGAAGAAAGGATAAACAAGCCATAAGATTAGACAGGCAAGCTGAAATACAGGAAACAGTGAGAGCTACAGAAAGCAGCGTACAACATAAACAGTGACAATTAACACAGTGGGTGGCACAAAGAAATATATGATCACAAAACACTTGGTGAAGCCATGCACTGCAGGTCCATGGCACTGAATCTTCTAGAGAAGCTTAATATATGTTTATTCATTTACATATTTGATTTCAGATGTGTAGTAACCTTTTCATTGGCTCATGTAACAAAGCACAAAGAATAAACACAAAAACGCATGAACACAACACATTTGTAATTTAGAGAGTGCATGAAAACTCCACGTTTTATATCAAAACAAAATAAATTACAACAATTGCAGTAGGTTTTCAAGCTCTGATAATGTTTTGCTGCATAAAATGTTTGTCTCATGGAATGCAATAGCTTCACCTGGCATTCCAATCTAATTTTATGGAATTTGATGTGGATAACCAATTTTATCAGTAAATGATGTTGCACATTCTTGGACAAAGATAAGATGTAAGTTGTAAAATCTTCACCTAAAAGGTCATGGGTTCAAGGTTCTTTCCGACTTTACAATGACTCTTGGTAAGGTGTTCAGTTACTGAAATACTGAAAAAAAACCCCAATTCCTCTGGAGAAGTCTAAGCAAAGCCTTTATTTTAAAGCATAATAAATGAGCACCTTATATTTAAAATCATAAAAACTTCACTAACACAATTTCTTAAACTCCATTTCCCTTATATACTAACCTAACATTGTCATTCATTCGTTATTCTTAATGGTCATAGCAATACAATAGAGCAAATAAAATTAAAAGCACATATTCACAATTGCAATGCCATTTTCTGAAAAAAAAAAAAAAACATTACAATTTCTATTCAGTCCTGGAAATACAATAGCATTAACATTAATCTGCCACCAAAGTTGTTACTGCTCCTACACAAAGTTAAAGTGCTACTATATGTTTTAATTTCACCACTGCTTATATCACTTGGTGTTAATTCTAATACATTAGTGACATCTCCAGGCATTTCTGTAGTTACATCTTACTGATAGCTCTAGGTGTCAATCATTGTCTGTTGATATTTGCACTAATAATTCCAAAACCATGCTAGATACAAGGTATTAGAAAAGTTCATCTTAAAGCATGTGCAATGACAAATACAACTGTATTGATATTTGACCTCTGTCTAGTACAAATACTCATAGATACTGAATATTATTTCTATAGTATTTATTTGTATTGTAATAATTCACATATTTCTCTAAATAGTTCAACAACAAAGTGACACAGACAAAACTACCTAGCATCATATGATAGCTCACAGTTATATGAAGAAAATGCTGCTGGCATTATGGGTGTTGCTTGAATGGTTCATACAGCATTAGATAATTCATATTTATTGTCGTTATTGTGGCTAATACCAATAATTGAATGAATGCAACCATTGTAAAATCTACTTTGTGCTGAACAGTTTGCCTTTTTCAGTTTGCTTGTAACACTTTTGATTCAAGAGATATAAACATTTGTTTAAACTGTAAGGCAATAAGTTCATTTTTTTAAAAGGCTCAGTTCCAATTCAGGAAATGAGTCAAAACCTTCGGATTTAGCACTGTTTGTACAAAACACTTAAACTGTTTTTGTTATGTTACAACTCTCTCTCTTAAAGTTCTAAGAGTTTTCCAATATAAAAGCAGCTGCAAGTGCTTCATTATGCACAATATACTATTTGGTTAATATCACAGGATATTTCTCTAAATAGTTCAACAACAAAGTGACACAGACAAAACTACCTAGCATCATATGATAGCTCAGTTATATAAAGAAAATGATGCTGGTATTATGGGTGTTGCTTGAATGGTTCATACAGCATTAGATAATTCATATTTATTGTCGTTATTGTGGCTACTACCAAGAATTGAATGAATGCAACCATTGTAAAATTTACTTTGTGCTGAACAGTTTGCCTTTTACAGTTTGCTTGTAACACTTTTGATTCTAGAGATATAAACATTTGTTTAAACTGTAAGGCAATAAGTAAGTTTTTTTAAAAGGCTCAGTTCCATTGCAGGAAATGAGTCAAAACCTTTGGATTTAGCACTGTTTGTACAAAACACTTAAACTGTTTTTGTTATGTTACAATTCTCTCTTTTAAAGTTCTAAGAGTTTTCCAATATAAAAGCAGCTTCAAGTGCTCCATTATGCACAATATACTATTTGGTTAATATCACAGGAGTAACTTGTTAAAGACTTTACTCTCCATTTTGTCAAGCCATAAACCACATACGGGCATGAAGCCAAGCTTCCTCAATGTTAGCACACAAAGGACAACAAAGTTCCATTGCTTTTATTGGATTCTTTTACTCTTAAATTAATTAATTTGTTCTCAGTCACTGAGTTATATGACCATTGTTAGCAAAGAGAATGCTAACAATTACTTCTTAACACACTTTCATTCTTTTATATCATTCACTTCTCTGCTCTTTGTAACTAAAGTAATAGAAAAGCATACCTTATAAGAATTACTAACCTTTAATTTATTTATTTATTTTTTTGTTAAGATGCAGTTAAACCAACTAGCATCACCAAAGCATAAAGAGTTTATTTTGTAAAACATATTATTTTTCTGTTTTATTAAAACTTTTGGATATCCGTTGTAAAAAGGTCTATCTATTTCTTACATTTTTAACATGCAGATATGTTTTCTCAGACATTAGGCCCCGAAACAATGGTGCCTTATTAAACATGCTTTGTGTAACAGAGATGCATGTTCATAAAGTTCAAAAACATACTGCCCCGATCACTTTTATATACCTCTATATCCAAATACTTAATGTTCATATTTCTTTTTTCACAATGAAACTTCAAAAAAGAACATGAATTATTAATATAATTGATAGTTTCATGTAATTATTTACAGAAGCTTTCCTTAACAAAAATATTATCATTAAATCTGGCATAACAAAACAACATTGCTCTGAAATTTTTATTATACGTCCACATCAATTTCCACACTGCCTTGCCCAGACTGGCATAAAAGCAAGTTACATAACATTAAATCCAACAGCATGCAAATAATATCCATATTCATATTTTCATCCACTTTTGATACAAGCTTTGTAACCATCTGTATTCATTGTTCATTAGGAATGGAAGTGAGAAGTGATACTATACCCTTTGTACCACCTACTCGTGTACCATCCCTAACTGTAAGCCTATAGATCAGGTCTGTAATACACCCTTTTCCTAAAGGTACCTGTAAACAAGAAATACAACACACACACACACACACACACACACACACACACACACACACACACACTAAACACAAATAGCACAAGTAACAAAAAACTGAGGGTAATGCTACTCAATGCCAGAAGTCTGAACCTCAAAATGCACGCACTCGAGGCACTCCTCAGTATGGAGAAAATTGATATATGTGCAGTAACAGAAACCTGGTTTAAGGCTCCAGAGAGCACCCCAGCACTACCAGGCTACAACTCATGCCATATATTTTGGCCACAGAACCCAAACTGAAATATAAAAGGTGGGGGCATATCCATATTCATCAAGGATACCCACACCTCCAGGTTAGTGGCACAGCACGATGCTTCAGAGATCATCCATGTGCAACTAACAATGGGCAAAACTGCAATTCAAATTGTAGCTTTTTTTTTTTTTTTTACTTATTTATCATTTGTTGACCGGGAAAGTCCGACTAGGTTCCACAGAGCCTGTTTTCAGCAGAGGCCCGGGAGAAATGCTCCAGATGCATGTCTTTGGAATGTGAGAGGAAACCAGTGTACCCAGAGAAAACCCACGCGAACACAGGGAGAACATGCAAACTCCACACAGAAGGCACCCCAGCCGAGAATCGTACCGGTGAACCTCTTGCTGTGAGGCGACAACGTTAACCGCTGCACCACTGTGCTGCACTGTAGCTTGCTACAGATCACCCACCATGTCCCAGGACCCCACTTCCGCATTTCTGGAAACACTGGGAAACATAAAGGTCCTACCAAACACCCTAATATCGGGTGATTTCAATTACCCAAACATTAACTGGGAGAACTACTCAAGTACTAACTCCCTTGCCCAACATTTCCTAGAATTTATAAACTCAAACGCCCTGGTTCAACTAGTCAACACTCCCACCAGAGGTGACAACATACTGGACCTGGTCATTACCAGCATGGGCGACCAGTGTTCCACACCGGAGGTCAACCCCTCGCTGGTTAGATCTGTCCATAAACAAATCACTCTGGATATCCACATTCTGCCCCAACCCCCAGACAAGAAAACCACCATGAAAAACTTTTCAAAAGCAAACTTCACGTTACTTAAGACCGAGGTGGAAAGTTTCAAAGCCCTCATGCTGAAGGATAATGGTGTCCAAGCTGCAAAATCCTTTACTAATGGATCATGCCATCCCAAGCAAAACCAAGACTCACTCCTCCAAGAAAAGGAAACCAGTCTGGTGGACTCCTGCTATAAACAAGCTATACAATAGAAGGAGGAAACTAGGACAGAAAAGAGTAAAATCCCAAGAAGGGAAGACATCCTGGATCAGTATCAGCAGGAAACTATGATCCCCTCATAAAATCATCCAAGGTGAGCTTTGAAAAAAAAATTGCCAAGGACTCCAAAGATAACCACAAGGCATTCTTTAGCTATGTCAAGAATCTAAGTGGCAATGCTCAGATCTGCTCGGAGTTAGTGCAGAGTGGCACAAAATACACTGAACCGACCGGTATCGCCAACATCCTGGCAGACAGGTTCAGCGCAAACTTCACCCCCCTCTCACCCCCAAAAGGGCCCATAACCATACCAGAAGAATGTAGAGTCCATGAAATCACAGACACTCAGGTTAAAACAGCCCTCTCCAAAGCCCAAAACACAGCATCAATGGGACCGAACGGTGTCCCCAGGCTGCGTCCTACACAAGCTCAAAGATGAACTAACCCCTCACCTAAACACACTGTTCTAACTCAGCCTCTCCACAGGCTATGTACCCATAGAGTGGTGCACAGCAATGGTTATTCCTCTCCACAAAGGTGGAGCCACAACAGATCCTGGGAACTATCATCCTATAAGCCTGACTAGCTTGGTCTACAAGGTTATGGAGCACATCATCATGGAACTCATTAACAGAGACATTGGGAACCTCCAAACACAGGACCCTACCCTGTTCAGCTTTGTTAAGGGCAGATCATGCCTCCTAAACCTGGTGGACTTCTTTGAGACAGTTACAAAGGCTATAGATGAGGGAAAGGTGGTACACACAGGCTACCTAGACCTCGCAAAGGCCTTTGACACCATTCCCCATTCTGGTATTATAGACAAGCTCACCAGCCTGAACATAAACCCCTACGTCACAAGATGGGTTGCCAACTGGCTCACGGACAGAACTCACGTGGTGAGAGTTGCAGGAGCTAGGTTCGATTCTAAATCGGTTACAAGTGGAGTTCTCCAGGGCTCAGTCCTAGGACCTTTCCTGTTCGGCATATACTTCTGAGAGGTACAAGCAAGCAAATGAGCACTATGGCTGACCAGGTTCACAGACGACTGCAAACTAGGGGCTATAAATGACTCTCAGGCTGACACAGACATTCTCCAAAAGGGTCTCACTGAGACAGATACCTGGTGTCAAAATCATGGCCTCAAGCTAAATGCCAAAAAGTGCATAGTCATCCCCTTTGGAAAAAACAAAGTACCCACAAACTACCACATAGGTGGTAGTCCCCTAAGTATGGAAGATGAAATAAGGGATCTGGGGACCCAAGTAGATAGTAATCTCACCTTTGATAATCACATTGCCAAAGTGGTTAGAAAATCCTTCTACGTGGCCCACCTAATCACAAAAGGGTTCACATCCAGATCAAAAGAGGTCATTGTGCCCCTCTACTCATCACTCATCAGACCCATCATAGAGTACAATGCCCATTTGGGATGTATCTTACAAGACAACTGCAACAGCTGGAAAGACCAAAAAAGTACCTCACCAAGAGGATCACTGGCCTCAAACAGATGCCCTATGCAGCTCGACTGAAGAAATTACAGCTGTACTCTGTTGCATACCGCCTACTCAGAGGTGATCTCTGCCTGACATACAAGTCCATGTCTAACCCAGAATTGATGGACATGCTTCACCTAAAGAAAACCTTATCCCCATGAGCCACACACTCTAGGGATCTAAACCTCACCACAATAATAAATAGGATATGCTGGAGGGATAGATTCCTGTCCGAGAGACTTCCCCATGCTTTGGAACAAGATCCCAGTCTACATTAGACAGAGCTCCTCGCTAACACTCTTCAAAAGAAACGTTGATGAGTGAATGGGAAACAGAAAGTTTACCTCGGGGATCACTTCAATGGCTCTGCTGGACAGATGCACAGGGAACTAATCAAAGGGGTGGCAAAAGCCAACACATTCTGGCTAGGCTTATAAATGCCTTCGGGCAGATAGCCTAGTACCTACCTATGAACAACCATATATTTAGACAAATCTCCTTCCCTAACCTACAGCTCAGTGCTGAAACTTTCATTTATAATGAATGTTTTGGCATTCAGAACCACTCTAACTTACCTTAAACTGATAAAAAATGACCAATTCTCCTGTCTGGCATACTATGCACTTAACTGTGAATCCAAACATGGCAGTTAAAGAATGCTAACATTGGTCAATGATACAGTGCTTATGTGTGAGTGTGTGTCTGTGTGTGTGTGTGCCCACAGACCAGCACAACTACCCTATTTTAACAATTAGCTACATACATAAATACTGACCATAAAGCAACTCAGTCATTCCATCTTTTCATGCAATTCATAATTTTATTTCACTCATGTCCTCATTATATAAGCATTCAAATCTTGTGTTCAGTTCATATTCATAGTTCTCAGCAGCAGTTACCCTGGCATAATTTAAAAGCTGACCACCCTTTAAATAAACATTAGCTCACTGGGATTAAAATGTCCAGAAGCAGAAAATAAATACATAGATATATTCCTTAATCTGTCTGTTTAGTCTGACATGCATTGCATTATACTTTATCTGATAATGGCATAGATATTCCTAATATAAATGTTCCTTTACTGGGGTTACTAGACTTCCCAAGAAAGTTAATTTATGGGTTACAACCACTTTCTATATAACCAAGACTAATGGAATTCAAACCCATTTCTGCAGCTTTTAAGGTCAGTCAGTGCATTTAATAAGGTCACTATTCAAGTTGCATCACACTCCAGCTAATACAAATGTTATAGCTTATGTGTGATACTTTCGATAGCCTCCACAAGACAGAATTAATGATGGTATGAATGCAATAATAATAATAAAAATCTGTTACAAGCTGCTTCTACATTTTATCCACCAGAGGACACTGTGCTTTTTCAGAGTTACACAAAGGCACTTTTGTGCAGTTATTTCAGTGTTCTGAAGTGTTAACAGTTATTTAGCCGTACAATATGAATTTACAATAGTGTTTGCAAGGATGTCTCATTTAATTTAAAACTAGTTTTGTGTTGTACCATACACAGTAAACACCAGATTTAAATTTATTTCTTATGTGATAGGAATTTCCTGCTTCACTTTGCAGTTACTATATTGCTGGATATTTTGTGTAAAATGACTATTATTAACTTGGTGATTAAAATCTGGATATGGTTTTCTTCTTTTCAGCAAGCGTAAATAGTTTATCACACTATGTACAGATGATGTCAAAATCAAAGTATAACAAAAAAGACTTCTAAGAAGAAGCAGATGTCTGCAATCATACTTTTACCTGTTCACTAAATAAGATGTGGTAAAACCTTAAACAATAATATTGAATTTTGCATTCTCAGGAAGTAGCATTTTGTGAATGCATATTCAGAAGTGTGGGGTGAGTACTACCATTTAAGTAAAACCAGCTCTTCTGTGACTACAGTTAAATGATACTGGGACAAGTTATGTCAGTGAATCTGATTTGATTTACTCATGTTTTATTATAACAGGCAACTGTGTACTTTAACAGGGGGCAGGAGACATTATGTGTTGAAGTATTAAAATCATGTAGCATGCATATGGAGGCTGTGATTAAAATGGCAGCTGACACCTCTGAGGCACATGTCTTATACAGTTAACATTAGATCTGCTAATCGATAATGTGATGAGGCAGAAGAGAAACAGTGAAGACTGCAGACTGCTTGCATGGTAGCTAATTAATAGCAGCATGAGGTGCTTATACATTTGCTGTGCAGCATATCCTCTGCAACACAAAACAGTGAATCACTTTGGTTATCTATTTTAATGTGCTGTGGATAATAAAATGTTGCCCCCCCCCCCCCGCTTAGATGGAAAATCTGGATATATTCCCTCACAAAATGGCATTCTTCTAATCATGTTTACAATTTTGATAACTGTATCTGTACTAATTACTGCTACTATAACAGTGTAATTCTGATGTGTAGGTCTAATGGCTGCATCACTGCACGTTCAAGTACGTGAATGTCTGCACATGCATGTGCATCTGTATATTCTAATATGTAGGGTAGTTTGTGACAAATCAAGCTATCAATAGAACTAGCTATGAGCCTTAAAAATCATATTTATTGAGAAATAAACAAAGATAAACCAATCAGTTTGCAATCCAACATAAATAAGTTCACTAGTCAGTCAGACCTTTACAAAGTACAGCAAACTTTCACTCAGACGTAAGTGTTCCTTTCCAGTATCACACAAAAAAACAAAACAGTACCTTCTGAGAACTCTAGGTATCATTGTAGCTGAATTCCCAATTCCAGTAATGGGGAACAACAAAACACCTTCATCTTCTATCCATAATGTCATAATAATAAGTCCAGCTAAGTTGTCCTGTCAAAGGTCAGTTCCCTTCCTTTTTGAAGATACCCTTTGGGTTGTCATTCTTTTTCCTGCTGGCCTATGTAATAACTAAAATCCTCCCTCCGCCTTCTTCACATTCAAAGGTTTAAAGGTTATGAATCTGCTGTGCACTAGGGCACTCTTCTTCAAATATCCCTCTGTGCAGTTGTCCCCATTACCTCTAACATCCTTCCTTGCTTCTGGATTAATCTTCTTAAAGGGACCATACAAAGGTGTGCTAACTGAACCTTCTAGACTATCACATATAAAGGGACCAGTCACCACTGTAACCCCCAGCAGTGTAAAGCTATTGCTTTTAGCATTGGGAAATATGCCCAGGACAGGTTATCTGCATTCTATTGGCTGCAGCCCAGTTGATGTATTATCTTAAAGTTAAAGGAAACAGGTCCAGTGTTCACTGAGATAATTTTGGATCTGTGTTCCTGCATCAGAATAGACAGTGAAGGTGGCACATAGTATTATCAGGACAAGCCCTTTCCCCAGTAACTAATATTTCAGGGTGGGGAAGGCCCACTTAATGGCTAAACTTTTTCTTTGGATAGTTAAGTAGCATTTATCACCATTATTAAGTTTTATACTAATACATCAGATGGTGTGTGTACAAACTGAAAAAAATGCACCTGCACCTAACTCCAAGGCATCGTTATACTCTAAGAAGTTGTTTCAGGAAGTCAGGAGCTATGCCTGGCTTTGTGACACAGAGGAATGGAGCCCTGACTTTGAGCCAGGTAACCAGGGTTTTATTAGCTGCCCCAGTATTGCAAGAACCAAGTGAAGTAGGAAGAGAAGTGAAAGAAGAAGAAGAAGAGAGAAGGGTTATGGCCTGCTCATTTCTCTTGGCAGGAGGTTGTATACAATCATGGGCACACTGGGTATGTGTGATATCCTGGTTGGGACTAAGAAAACCACATTTCTTACTTCTAGGCTGGTGAGTGCGAATGCTAGTTGGCAATATATCTTGTGGAAGTAAGGAAATTTCCATTGTGGATAGCCTAATTCACTTACACACCATCTCTTATATAATCTAGTGTGTGTGTATGTGTGTATGTAGGGGCTTGTAGGGTTTCAAAAAATAAGGAACAGCCTTTGAGATTCCACTGAACGATGCCTTAATTATATTTCCTCTCATCTGATTCCTGTGCTTTGTGAAAAGGGAATGAATGGGTCAATTGGTTGTGTGTTGGCTGATGATCAACAGGCAGTGGGGACAAATGATCTGAAAAAAAAACAGGAGATGCGATTACAGACATTGACCAAAGCATATTCTTTTACTATCTAAAGGATTGTTCCACTGCATTTGACCACTTTTCCTTTAGGGGGAACCCTACCTTTAGTCAGGTTTGTCAAGGGACAATCAGTCAATAAATAAATAAATAAATGCATTTACCAAGAATAAACTTTTATAATAGCTGGCAAGGCCCAAGAAAACTTTCATTTGCTTTTTAGTGGTTAGTATAAAACAGTTTTACACTGTTTCAGCCTTTTAGGCCAGTGATTTCACAAGACCTTGGCCTATGACAAAGTATAAAAAAAGGTTCTGTCATCCCTAATTTGCATATTGTTGGATTAGCTGTCAATCCAGTCTTATATAGAGAATTTAAGAATTCTTGGATTTTGAGAAAATGCCTGTCTTACTCTTCGCAGAATATTACAGTGTTATTGAAGTAGACTGCAGCATACCTGATGTGGGGTCTAAGGGAGTCCATCAGGCTCTGGAATGTTTGGAAATCAAAATGAAACACTTTATAAGCAAAAAGTATATCAGTTGTGGAAATGTCATTTTTCTCCTGAGTGTCTGGGGATAATGGGATTGGCAATTGCCTTTGGTTAGGTGTAAAGTGGACAGAATCCATGTCTTGACCAATTTCATAATCAGATCATTTATTCAGGGAATAGGACTGTGAATAAACTTTAGGCAAACTGGTTAGTTTCCTGAAGTCCCTGAAACATCTTATAGACCCATTATGCTTGAGTACCTGTATAACAGGACTATTTCAATTATACAGAGATTTTTTCTTAACCCCAGATTTAATCATCCTTCATATTTCATTCTTAACTGCTTGACATTGGGACTCTGTATTCCATATAATTTAAATTGAACTTTCTCTCCAGGCATCTGCTGAACTAAACTGGTAAACAGACAATTTGAGATTATGTCCATATTTCTTAGTACTTAGTCTTCACATTTTTGCAACTTTTGCTTCTGCTACCTGCTGACCATCATATAACCTAGAGGGGTTATAAATGAGATAGCCATTAGGGGTGGTTTGACACTTTTTTTTACTTATTCTGGGGAGAGGTATGTGATGTGGTGGGCTGTTCACAGACAGCATCCTCCCACCTCCACAAGGAGCACTTCCTGCAGGCAGTGCTGACTCTACAACCATTGCATGAGCACTTGTCTTTCAAGTCTCAACCATAGAGATCACATGATCCTGTGTACCAAGTTCATGTACATGCTGCCCTCTTTCCAAGACATAACCACAAAACATGCAAATCACAAAAATGCTTTCTGTAGTTAAGGCAACTCCTTCTGTACCTCTCTCATGGGGGGAGCTGCATACTTAAATATGGCATGTCTCACAATAACAGGGACCCCAGATTTAGTATTGCAGTGCTCTCACACCCAAGTCGATCAGCTTTCCTGTAGATCAGTAAAGTTGTTAACTTTATCACCAGTCGATTACAGCTACATAGATATATAGATATAGATGTAGACACACACACACACACACACACACACACACACACACACACACACACACACACACACACACACACACACACACACACATAATATTAGGTCAAAGAAGACTCTCATCAGAACGCAGTCAATCAAGCTCACACAACTGAATGAAATCCAAAGCAAAAAAAAAATGTCTTTGTCAGCTACATTGTGGACCCCTGGGTGCCACATTTTGTAATTTAAGACATAGCTCATCCAAGACCAAAAAACAAAAACAAAAGAAAGCTGTGAACCTACATAAACCTGCAGTCTTATTATATTGCAATACCTTCAAAATGAACTCCAAGAAGCATTGCAACACTTTTACAAGAGCACTGTAATCCACTCAGTACTCCATCTATATTTCTAAATATGCTAACTCTGAAATCACAAAACAGTAAAAACAAAATAAAGCAGTAAAAGAACACGACATTGCAACCTTTTTCTATTACATCACATACTAAACTGAACATGAAATAAAGCACAATTCTGTACCCTTTATGTCCCTGCATCTGTACACATAAATACACACACACACACACACATATATATATATATATATATATATATATATATATATATATATTAGCAGAGAGAGAGAGAGAGACACTCACGCGCGTGTGCACACACACACACACACACACACACACACACACACACACAAATATATCTGTCCCCTTTATATGTGTGTGTGTGTGTGTGTGTGTGTGTGTGTGTGTGTGTGTGTGTGTATATGGTGATATGAATTTCAACATTGTAAAATGTCAACCATATCAAGTAGACCCATACATATTTTTATATATATATAAATATATATATATATATATATATATATATATATATATATATATATATATGTGTGTGTGTGTGTGTGTGTGTGTGTGTGTGTGTGTATACATACACACACATGCATATACATATATGATTTAGGATTAGTAGCCTTTTCTTTAAATATTCCTATGCTTACACCTGAGGAATATTCCTCTTAACAGCAATTACTCCCCCTTACAGGTGTAAAAACACAGTGTCCAACAGAACAACAGCAAGCATTAGCAGTGGATTAATTACAAAGTCAAATATATATATATATATATATATATATATATATATATATATATATATATATATATATGGGCCTACCTGATAAGAACAAAATCTCACATGATCAAAGACAATAACACAGAGATGAAAACAGCAAATCTTTATTTCAATAACATCTCATAATACCAAAAATTTATCATGGGAAAGTAACCAGTCAGCCAACAAGCGCAAGAAAACACACAAAATCATTTCAAAACCACACCCCCTCCAACCAATTCTACTAACTCCGTGATCACACTATAGTGGCTAAAAGGGCAAACTGAAATATGATGGCCAACCAGTTACTTTTCCTGGGTAATTTCTCACAGCAGAATCTTTTATGCAGTCTGTGTCATAGGGTGCTCAATAATTAGTGAATTTACCTGTGTTATTTTTTAAAGTGTAAGAGCAGTCTGTCTGCTCTATTTGAGTGCATGAGCAAGATGCAGTACAGAGTCAGTGCTGAGTCCAAGGGTTCCAGAAACATAGGCAAGGGGGGTCCCCGCCCACTTTTACAGCTACAAGACCATCTTGTTTCTTGTGGAAAAAATAAAAATTAATGGCTAGCCTGATCCAGCACTAAGCGATATATGCAATTACCTCGGGGGCTATGGGCCTTCAACAATAAAAAAGAAAAATTAAAAAAAAACTCCATGGTGGGTGCATCTTCTTTAAGTAGGACCCATGAGTGCATAGCATGCCAGTGCAGATTTAAACACAGTCCACACTTATGCATGGAATTTAAACGAGCTGTTCCACTGAGTGAGGTAAGCGTGCAAGTGAGTGCCTGATTTTCCAGCTTTCAAGTAACGTTTTCTGCTCACGTATGCTGCCCTTGATTGTTTGCTGATCATTTTGCTGATTTGTTTGACTGTTTCAGGTTTAAAGAGCATTTTTAGGTACAGTTTTTAAGGAGAGTTTGTTTGCCTGTATTTCAGGTTTAAGGAGAGTTTTCTTATTAGTGTGTGTGTGTGTGTGTGTGTGTGTGTGTGTGTGTGTGTGTGTGTGTGTGTGTGTGTGTATGCCTGAATTTTTTACCCATACCACCACTTGCGATTGAAGGAGTTGACTCCATACCTCCCAATTGTCCAGAATTTCACAGAATATTTGGCTCATATTTTTGGTCTGTTCCTCTTAAAATTTGTGGTTTTCTGGCAAATCAGTGAGAACTGAATTCACTAAATAATGATAACCCTTTAGTTGCAGTCTTCTTAGGAAACACATGGTAACACAAAACACTTTATTCTAGCAACTTTCTAAGATTATGCAAGCAATCTTTAAAGTGTGTCCCTGGTTTTGAGCCTTTGTTCCCCCCTGAAATTAATTTTGGCTTTTTCCAGATCTCTTGTGCTGTGAAGTTAAAAGATTTAGTTGAGTGTCAAGTGGATTTTACAAGGAGCTGAGAGCTTCTGGGGAAGACAAGTTTAGTGGTGCTTATGGTAAGTTGCTTGCATTTTTAGCAGCACAACAGGTAGTATACTTGCTTTTGATGCAGAAGGTAGTGGGTTCTACTCCCACAGTATGCAGATGGATCACTGATACTGTACTGTGTTGTACTTTAAAGGGAGTGGTTGCTGCAGTCCTGTGAATGTCCTCCTTTGGAGGAGATACCTAGTAGCTATGAAATTATCAGTTTGCCATCCATTCCCTATTGCAATATTACCAGCTCATCTTTTTTTATGCAACATAGGCAATTTATTCTTCAAGCACAACAGACACTTTACTTGTAGATGAAACAATGAAATACAAAATTATTTGCTAGCAGCAACCTCTTCATTAGTTACAGATCCCTTTAATGTGGAATTATGTAGATGACTTTTACTTCTGCAGAGCTTTTGCATATTTACTGATATTGGTGGATTGTAATGATAACAGTTTGAGTGGCCTTTTATGCTTGAAAATTTCAGAAATGGGTAGTTTTGCCATTATTGGTTCATACATTTTGTTTCATTGCTTACTAAAAGACTGCTCAAAACAACAAATTTAAAACACATTCTAACAAGTGGTGCTGTATTATACAAGGAATATAATTTAATACAGTCAGGAAGATGAATCAAAGAATGCACACATGTATGCATGGTCCTAAAAATGTGTAAGGATTCTATGGTTTGATAACAGCCCAGAAGTAAGCTTTGTTCTCCACTGGCCAGATGCAAAATGAATGTGGGTTTTCATACTGTTTCAATGAATGTGAGTTTCAAGGGCAGATAAGTTTACTGCTCAAGCTAAGTCTGTTTTCATTGTGAGACTGTATTGTTTGTTTAGCAAATGGCTCAGTGTTTGTGCTATTTTATTTCAATATCTGTAATCATTGTAAAAATAAATAAGAAAACTATGCATGCTGACAGATTTGAACAGTGTTTATGGTAACTGAGGAGAAACAGACAAATAATGGAACACTGGAGTGGCTGGGGAGGGGGCTGCTACTGCAGCGGTAGGGGATTGCTGCAGGAGGGCCTGCTCTGGGGTGGCCCAATCTATTACCCTGCCTAAGGCCCCATTTTACCATGATCCAGATTTGGTATTTTGCACTATTTACTATAAATGATCAGAAGTTGGAATAAAACAACAAAGTGTCAGGTGTAAAAAATAAGCACTTTCGTTCTGTGTTTGACAATAAAGGAATGAAAGCGCTTATGTTTTACAACTGACACTTCATTGTTTCATTCCAATTTCTGATAGTTTATGGTTTTCACTGTTATTTGATAATTAATATTTAATAACAGTCATGTTGTTAAACATGTCATGCAGTTCTGTGGACTGTGGACCTCAAATGAAGTGGCAGCAGCCCACCGAGGTACATTCTGGGCAGTCATTTATGAGGTAACAACAGTAAAAATAATGATGATTATAAAATAAGACTTAATGCAAGCAAGAAACTGGAATAACTTTGCTGTTACTGTGTTTTCAGAAGTTAATACAGTTTCTTCCTTGCCTTAACTCATTTTTTTCATTAATGCAAGTTGGCCCCAGTTTTGTTAGATTTTTAAAGTCGTGCCAGAAACATTCATTTATTTAAAAGAACACTAAAAATACTGTGTGATTTTTATTCTGCTTATAAAATAGTTATTCAAGTCTGATTTTAAGCCTTCAGTTAGGTTATTTATTATTATTATTTTTCAATTTGCCCAGTTTTTGTTGTCCTCTTTTATTTAATTGAACAAATAAAAAAATGCAACCGGTTGAGCTTTTAAGTGGGAAACAGGTTTTTGCTCACTGTTCTTATTTAAACTTCAAAACTTCATAGCTCAAGCTATAAAGCCAAAAACCTAATGGGTTGGGAAAAAGCTCAAAGGTCCAGAATCAGGGACAGATTTTAAATATAACATTGTTCTGATATGCTTTGTTGCTAAAATGACAGGTTTTGCATTAGCCTGCATTTTCTGAAGGAAATGAAGTCTAGATGTCTGAAACTCAAGCGTCTATCGTTATTTAAATGTTGCAATTCTCGTATATCTGCCAGAAAATCACACATACTATGAGTAACTGACCAAAAATATGATACAAAATCAGGGACAGTCAAACATGTGCTCTAATCTCTCAAGCTCTTAGGGCAAGAACTGGGAGAAAGTGTGAAAGGCTCAAAATCTTGGGCAAATTTTAAGCTTTACTCTTGTCACCAAAGTAATGGGTGAAGGTAAAACAGTTCACACCACACTACTTTGACCTGGCCAAGTCTTTTGTCACAATCCCCTACTCAGACATAGTACAAAAGATGAAAAATCTGGAGCAAACACTTACATCACTAGCTGGAATGCCAACTTACTCACAGGATACAGGAGATCAAAATAGGGGATGTTACCTCTAGAAAGAGACCAGTCACCAATGGTGTCCCCCAGGGTTCAGTGCTAAGACTTTTTTTGTTTGGCATATATAGTACATCTCAAAAGTAAAAGGAAATACCAAAGGGCTTCGGCAGACTAAGTCTGAGATCACTGCAAATTATGAGATGTTACTGAATCCCCAAAAGACTTAACCATCATGCAGGAAGTTATGCCCAAAAAAATAACTGGTGCCAGAATCATGAATTGAAGCTAAACTCCAACTTTGGGAAGTCATCTAATCCAGGGAACTGCCAAATTGACAGTACCTTCTAAGAACTTACCCAGTTGTTTGGCATTTGGGAACATGCGTGTACAGTGACCTAAATTTTAGCCTACATGTGCCCAGAGTAATAAAGTCTTTCTATATCGCACAGCTTATAAACAAATTGATTGCAATTAGATCAAGAGATGTTATTGTCCCGCTTCACTAAGCCCTCATAAGGTCAATCATTTTGTACAATGCCCACTTTGGCATGTATCTGTCCAGACCCATGCAACAATTGGAATACGCACAGAGATACCTTACTAAAATGATACAAGTCCTAAACAATAGGTCTTGCATGGACCACCTCAAAGATTTATCACTATACCCAGTATCCTACAGAGTGCTTAGAGGTGACCTGTGTCTGGCGTGCAAGGCATCTTCCGACTTACTACTGTTGGACCTAATGAACATCAGCAAGTCAAATGGCATCAGAAATACTCAGTCAGGTATCTAAACTGAATGTTGTAGTGAGATGGATATATATCACAGAGGCCACCACTCTACCAGAACAGATTCTCCATTCAAGTAAAACAAAGCTTATTCCTGTCCATATTCAAATGCTACTTGGATCTAAGGATGGGTAAAAGAAAATTTACTCAAGGATTGCCCTTCATGCCACTAATGGATAGAGGCAGTTCCTAAATGCTGCATCCCTTACATGGGTCCCCTCAAATTATCTATGGTTGTTGTTGTTGTTGTTGTTGTTTCTTTCAGCTTTTTCCCAGTTAGGAGTCACCACAGTGGAACTCCGGTCCGCTAATGATTGGCAGATAGATTTTTACGTGCCGAGTTGCCAGCCCTGATGCACAACCTTCAACAAAGGTATGCCCATTCATGCATGTCTCCATGCAGAAGACGGTCTAGCTGAGAATCAAACTGGACAGTGTCTTACAGTGAGGCGACAACGCTACCGCAGCACCACCACCGCAGATATGATGAGTTATTGCCACTAGAGCTAATATACAATTATCAGCCATGGGGTAGGTAAGACCAATCAGGAAATGTTAATTCAAGCACCAAAAGGGAAACTGGCTAAGCTTAAAATGTCCCCCAAGTAAACCCATGTTGTGGTAGTAAATAGTTTTAAAACATTGCCCTTTTTAAATCATTATGTGCCCCTCTCACCCTCTGGTTCCCTTCCCCCAGCCTTCAACAGCTGCCAGTGCCTCTGGCTGAGTCAAAGTCCTAATGGCAGTCTGCTGTCTGAATTGTGGTCACAAACTAGTCTCAGTGGAACAGCATTGTTAAACCATTACTGCTAAGGGCATGGAGGCAGTGCCTAAGTCCACATCAAAACTGCAAACTTCAACCTTCTTAAACCTGTTAAACCAGAAGAAAGACATTGAGGGAGCAAATTATTAGCCAGTAGGGTTAGTACTAGGCTGACTGTGTTCAAATATCAGCTGCAGAAACCTTACAGGAGATTCCCTCCATGCCACTGTGTACATGAAGGACTAACGAGATTACAAGGAGAGGAAGCATTGCCTGATTGCATGAGCAGAGGTCACTGCAGAGACTTTACTCAGAATAAGATTATCACAGCTGTCTGAATTAAAACATTGTTACTTTGTTGCTAGAACCTAAAGGCAGTAATAGTTAAGGGAATATGATTGAAATGCTAGTAATTGATTTATTTAAACGTGCACTGTCTACTATTATTAGGAAGTAGGTATGCCAAGGAAACCCATGGTTTACAAAGAGTACCGCCATATTTGCTGAAAAAGTAATTTGTTAGATGAATTTACACAGGAGTGAGTCTCCTAAGGCAGCTGATATGTCTGTGTCTGAACTAAAAGGGACTTTCACTAGTATAGTGTGTTTTAAAAATGGAAGGAGCCAATATGTAGCAAAGTTCTGGAATAATAATAAAGAAAATAAATCTCCAGCAAATGGTAAAACTGTTGATAGAAATATAAATAAAAATGGAACCTATGGAATACTATAGAAGCACATTTTTTACTGCTAGGCTCATTCAATGTGCAGTAATATTAAAACAAAGGGAGTTACAGGAATTATTAAAGTCTGGTAGCATGATGGCCCTCATTAAGTGGAAGTATACCGATGATCAAAAGACCTGTTTTCCCAGACGTTGTAGTGGTTATATGCATTCACAGGGCTGAAATGTTATCTCATCATAACAATGGATTAAACAGGTAATGAGAAAACAAATTAATTAATTCATATATGTATACATAAACAAGTAAATGTCCTTAGAACACTTACTAGGGGAAGCAAAAATGACAATAGAATATTTCATTTGTTTTCTGTTACATAACTTACCAGGAACAGAGTAAAATAATTACATTTATAATTTAAAGAAGATTCCATGAAAGTGAGAGACTGCTGATGACCTTTATTATTTTTAATAAGCTATTTATTAATTAATTCATCAACTGCACAGGAACAGGGAAGACCTGGATAACAAAGGACGCTGTGAGTTTGGTGTGGGTCCTACTGGTCTTTTATCAAAGCAGCTATCTTTATTGTTTAACAGACATTTGAAACTGTAAGTGTATTTTTATGATGCAGTGCTTTGCTATATGCATCTCAGTAGATAAAGACCCCTAAGGCCACATAACAGACCAAAATAAAAAGTAAGTTATAAGAAAACTGGAAGACTGATTGAACACACTTAAAGACTGCCTTGAATAAGATGAAACAGAGAACAAAACTGTGCTATTCTCACTGGGTCAAAAGGAAACCATACTATGTTACTTATTCAAATAAGACAGATTCTCAGAAAAATAAATGTGTTAATCAAAGTTACATGTTAGCACTCCCAAAAACAACAGTACTAGCATTTGTGAAGACATAGTGACAATATGTCATTCTGCAACACACTTGGGCCCTCTTTATGTCCTTGACTTAGTGAAACAATGATTTGCAATATTTCAAGCAAATATGCCTGTTTACGTATCAGGCAAAAGTGTGCTTTCAGACTGACAGAAAATAAAACACCCTTAAATTAAATTTCATATGTACTGGCTTACCAAGTATATAATGTTAACCTTTAAAGAGGACTGCATCTACACAAAGAATAGTTAATCAGTTCAGCCAAGTGGCTTTCTAGAGGCACTAGAGAGAGCCAGGTTAGAAAATACTGCATATAAGGGATAGTCAGCAGTGTAGGGGAAGAATAATCAGAGCACATCTGACCAGACACCTGCTGCAGCTTGAAAGGCCCCAAAAGTTCCTCACCAAAAGGATAAAGGGTCTCAAAAATATGTCTTATGCTGCCCGACTGAAAGAACTCCAGCTCTATTCAGTCTCATACCGCTTGCTCAGAGGTGACCTGTGCCTGACATATAAGGCCATGTCAAACCCAGATTTGATGAATATGCTTCACCTCAAAAAATCTAGATCCCTCAGAACCACAAGGGCGGGAGACTTAAACCTTGAAACGGTTATAAATAGAACGTGCTGGAGGGACAGATTCATCACCCAGAGACTCCCTATGCTGTGGAACAAAATCCCGGTACATGTGAGGCAGAGCACCTCTCTGGCCTTGTTCAAGAGGAATCTTGACCAATGGATGGGAGATTGCAGATATACCCCAGGGATTACTTCAGTGTCACTGCTTGAGAGAGGCACAGCAAAATGATAGGCATAGTTTTTATTCAAACTAAAGGGGTGGCGAAAGCCACATAACTATGGGCTAGGCTTATAAATGCCCTTGGGCAGATAGCCTAGTATGAACCTATGAACCTATGAACATACAGAAAGAATTAATAGAAGTGTGACATGATAAATGATGTGAAGTCAAAGAACACACATCACAGGGATAGGAAAAGAAAGCAAGTAATTTAGAAATGCGACAAGCATAATAAAGAGACAAGGAAAGATAAGCAGGGGTGAGGGATTCCAATGAGATAGATTAAAGACAGAACAAACAGCGAGAGGGATCAAGTAAAGATAATCTGAGGCTATAATAAACAGAAAGGGAAACATGAAAAAAACAGTTACGCTAGCATAGACAGTATGAGGTTAATGCTATAATAAACAGAATGGGAAACGTGAAAAAAACAGTTACGCTAGCATAGACAGTATGAGGTTAATGCTATAATAAACAGAAAGGGAAACGTGAAAAAAACAGTTACGCTAGCATAGACAGTATGAGGTTAATGCTATAATAAACAGAAAGGGAAACATGAAAAAAACAGTTACGCTAGCATAGACAGTATGAGGTTAATGCTATAATAAACAGAAAGGGAAACGTGAAAAAAACAGTTACGCTAGTATAGACAGTATGAGGTTAATGCTATAATAAACAGAAAGGGAAACGTGAAAAAAACAAACAGTTACGCTAGCATAGACAGTATGAGGTTAATGCTATAATAAACAGAAAGGGAAACGTGAAAAAAACAGTTACGCTAGCATAGACAGTATGAGGTTAATGCTATAATAAACAGAAAGGGAAACGTGAAAAAAACAGTTACGCTAGCATAGACAGTATGAGGTTAATGCTATAATAAACAGAAAGGGAAACGTGAAAAAAACAGTTACGCTAGCATAGACAGTATGAGGTTAATGCTATAATAAACAGAAAGGGAAACGTGAAAAAAACACTTACGCTAGCATAGACAGTATGAGGTTAATGCTATAATAAACAGAAAGGGAAACGTGAAAAAAAACAGTTACGCTAGCATAGACAGTATGAGGTTAATGCTATAATAAACAGAATGGGAAACGTGAAAAAAACAGTTACGCTAGCATAGACAGTATGAGGTTAATGCTATAATAAACAGAATGGGAAACATGAAAAAAAAAAACATTTAGCTAGCCTAGACAGTATGAGGTTAACACCACAATGAACACTGAAACCAAACTGGAGTATTAATATTTTACTGCTATACTGACTGGCATAGATGAACATTTCAACTGCAGATGTTTGTACTGTTATCATATTTGTTTCCTTTACACACATTCTTGGGAAGACACAAATTCTCATACATTTAGATGAGTCACATGATGAGAAATAATCTACACACAAAGTCAGACATGCAATAAACAATGTAAACTACTGAAAACTAAAAATATAGAGCTAACTAATCTGGCATCCTGGGCAGTTCCCCAGAATTTACCCACCCTCTCCACCAAGACAAAAAAAACATAGTCTTCTATACTTGCACAGACTGGGTTTTACTGTTGATGTGAAAAGTATATCAGCATTCATTTACAAAGCCCTGATACCCTCACTGTTTTATAAATTAATTCAGCCACTTCAGTTTTGCCACCTGTCAGTCATACTATCTGAAAGTTTGCACACAGGGAGCTGCTTCCCTTTGCCTTGCCTTAGATGTATCTCTTATTCATATTTTATGACATTAAGGTAGTGCAGCTTGACATTTTCTTAGTAACGATTTGTACTCAGTGAAGCAAATGAGCAAGAATATGCAAAAATGGACTTCCTGTACATTCTTTTTTTCTAGAACTTAATGGAATCTTTAAATCATCTCAAGGTACAACCTCAGATTAGATCTTTCTACTACCAAAGAGATCTTGTATATGCCCTGTTTCCTATAAGTGATTTGTTATCTATAAGAAGTGGGTGGTACATTGGTCAGTGAGTACAGCAATAGGTTTTCCAGTATGGTTTTTGTTGGGGTGTCTTCTGTGTGGAGTCCACATATCCTCCTTCTGCTCATGTAGGATTTCTCCAGCTACTCCAGTTTTCTCCCTTATCTCAAAGACATGCGTTAGATGTATTGATACCCTAAATTATCCATAGGTGAAAGTGTGTATATGTGTGTGTGTGTGTGTGTGTGTGTGTGTGTGTGTGTGTGTGTGTGTGTGTGTGCGTGTGTGCATGTGTGATACACAAGAAAAGCTGAGGAAATTATTGCTTTTCATTAGTTGTACAGTAAGCTATATGGATGGTGATGGCTCTTCGTGGGATGACTATAGGAGGTGTATGCAACTGAACATCACTTGATGAGCAGATTTATAAGTAGTGGAAAAGTCCAGAATCTGTAATGTTTTTGAGGAAGCTTTTCTTTAAAAGCGTTCCATGCTTTGTCTTGTCCTTTTTTGCCTACACCATCAACATTTGGTGCACCAACTATCCATCTTTCAGGAAATCTCAGGGTAATGCAAAGTTGCTTACTTCAGAATGCTTTCTAAAATAAGTAACCATTTTGATATATCCTTTCAGTTACACACATAAACAACCAATGGAATGAAGTGAGCCAAAATATGATTATTTCTCTACTGAAATGATTGCTTGCCATGTAATCATAAATAACTTAGGCATCCTTTGCTCCTCAACTCTTTTATAGTATAACTATTCTTTCATGGTTTCACCTAGCAAGAAAATGAGTAGTACTCTGTAATGTAAGCAGATGCCATGCTGATGCCACTTGAACTTTTGAAATCTCTTTTTACATCTGTTATCTTTTTATGTTTGTGAGTGGTGTCTATATCACATTATCAAATTTTAATAATATCAAATGGCTACAATATCGGAAATTCCGTTAAGCAAAACCATTACTGTGGGGGGGGGGCTGCATCACCCACACCCCCCTCTAATTATATATACCAACTCTGAGATCGCACTATACAGTGAGGAAAGGGCAAATTTTCCGATCCTCACTGTAAAGTGATCTCACAAAAAACATTTAGCTGAACAGCATTTTCAACATTGTAGCCGTTCGATATTTTGAAAATGCGATAATGTGATATAGACCCTGTGAGTGTATGTGTACTTGTGTTTGCCTTGGAAGTTGCTAAAATGCTCAATGAGTCCTTCTTAGTTGAATACTACAGATACTTTTATATGTCTTAGCTGATGAAATATTCAGCCATCAGCTCCTTGTTGCACAATGTTGTCACTTATACGGTCAATAAGCTGTTAGGCACCCTAATGAATATATTACTAGATTTAGAAACCTAGCAGGCTTACACATTTTCTGTTAAAACGATTTATGAACAGTGGCTTGGCCTGCCAGCATTGTATTTCCCAAACTACTCAAGATAGCATTTATGACTTCCACCATACAAGAAGCAACTAAAATCGGAATAAAAGGTTTTGTATTTAAAAACACTTAATACTATGGAGGATAAGGGGGTACATAACATTGCTTCACTGGGCAGGGATGTCTTCAATTGTCTGTATCACAGGTTGTAGAAAACCCAGTGGTTGGTTCCCTGTATAAGTAAATCCCACGGAGGCACTAGTCTGCCTTAGGGGACAACACTTGGTTCTGGCATTTACTGGGTATAGTACACTGAGGAAATCAGGCAGTCTGCTTTGATAGTTTGCTAGTGAGATGGAGCTGAGTGTTTTTGTACTCATTTGCAAAGTTTGTCTGAATGCTGTGTGCATATTCATTGTTTACAGCCAAATATTAAAAATGGCATTAATCCTTTGTTGCATTTCATATGCCTTTTGAAATTAATGCATTTTATTATGGCTTTCAATTTTCCATCATAACTGTTTTTGGGGGGGACATTTTGGGGGGTAATGTGATTAATAACTGCAGTGGCAGAGCACATATCCATTTAAAAAAAATAATTCCACAACTGTTCTTTACATCTTAGAAAATTTGAAAAATGTCTCCACTTTTCATGTTCTTGGTATGTTAGTCCCATTTAGTTTTGGATTTAAAGAACATTAACCTTCAACGATGCAAAACTATAAAGGGAAATTGTTTGGTTTTATGACAGCTTTGCATGAAATTCATTGCTAGGACAAACACAAAATGTACACACACTTGTGCTCACACAATACACACCCAATCATAAAAGATAACCATTCTCAAAACAAAGTTCAAAAGTTCAGTTCAATAACTTCTACCTATTAACAATAAAAGACAACCCCCCAAAAGCAAACTCAGAATTCCTAATAACTGTTCATTCTGTATGCTTTGCATGGTACAGTAAATTAATTCACATATCTCAAAAAGGTTAACATCCTATGCATAGTATATAAGAAGTATATACTCTCACTTTAATATTAAAATTGCTCACAAAATAATATTTTTTCTGTTAATACTACTATCTGCTGTGACAGGACTTTTTTTGGAATATAATGACCTTTCTTATATAAGAATATTCATTTGTCTGTACTACTGGGTATTATCATATCCGTGGTTGGTTGGAGTTTCCCCTTAATGCCCACCCTATAAGCTATTATTGTTCACTTAGGGAAGACACCCTCAATAAGACAGGTATTTGGATAACTTTCCTGAATTAAGATCAGCCTGGAAGTTGACTAATGCATACTATAAACATTGAAGGACTAATTACTTATTTAACAAATAGCCTACAATGTGTATTTGTTTCAAATCAGTTATATAGTGGGTCTTCCAGCTCAGGCATAAAACATAACATGAGGATAGAATACCAAGATCCATCTGTTGAATATATGAAAAGGTATTATATGCTGGTTATAGAAATTTCATTACTTCTCAAATACCCAGTTCATCTTAAGGAAACTTCTTAAGTTTCTCTTGTGTTATAGGAATGCTGTGCTGAGCGATGGGCAAAATTCCATTGTGCCATAATGAGGTTAGGTACAGAAATGATCATGTATAAACTGTAGAACTGGCACAGTATAGCATTGTGGCTATATGTTGGCCATAACGGATAAAGTTTAAAACAACTTAGGAAGCAAAAATCATAATCAGTACATTCGTTAATACAACCAGAAAGTGAGGGGAGTAGAACAAAATAAATGCAAAAAAAATGCTCTAATGGAAAAAAACAAAAATACCAATTAAAATAAATTCATCAGTTTCATCATAAGCAAGCAACAAACTTGGCACAAACCCCAGAACTGAACAAAACATGGAAAAAGGGCAGGACTTCATTCTTAATTAAACCATTGTTTTGAATGCAAAAGGAAGGGAGACAGAAATAAATGATGACACTCCCTGTGAATCAGCCTGCCCGTATTAGAAAAGTACGGTAATGTCTGACAGCTTCCACTACTGGGTGAAAAGTACAAAATGTGTGCAACTGCATTCTGTACCAGTAAATCAGGAGATGTCATCCTCAGTGCTTCACTTTCCCTATTTTGTACTAAATTAAAGTCATATTTCTTTAGGAGGCAATTACTGGTACCATGTGATGTGTGGCAGCTGGCAAGCTATATAATTCAGCTGTGAACATGTACTATCTCAGGAAAACATTTGTTTTTGTTTTTTGTTTTTTTTTTTTTGCTTTCAGGGAAATTCAAGCAATCACATACACAGTTACAGTTACTTGTATATTGTACAGGGGGCCTATAATGTTTGGTGGTAAGCCTGAAAAAATACTACAAACTCAAATATAAACAGCAAAAAGAAATGCAAAAAAAAATCATCAGGTCATCAGATAATATATATAGTAAGATTAACTGTTCCATGCAATTCACCTTTAAATCACATGCTATAATGCATGTTTCAAAAGGAACAGACCTTTAACAAACATGCAGCTATGAAACACAAAGTAAGGTACATGGTTAAAACACTGCATGTAATAAAAATATTAGTCACTCCAGAGTTTCTGACTATATTTAAGCTGATTCATACAAAAACAGCCGTAACAGATGAGTCCTTACATGGTTCATGTAAATTCACTGTTGTGTAATGTTGAGCAATATGGCCATGCATTCCATATGAGAACATAATTACCTCTGTCTTCTAGAGTTGTTGTTGGTGTGTCTTTCGGCTTTTCCCGGTTAGGGGTCGCCACAGCGGAACTCCGATCTGCTAATGATTGGCAGTAGATTTTTACATGCCGAGTTGACGGCCCTGACGCACAACCTTCAATGAAGGTATGCACATTCATACATGTCTCCACACAGAAGACGCTCTAGTTGAGAATCGAACAGGACAACATCTTACTATGAAGCAACAACGCTACCGCAGCACCACCACCGCAGTTTAGCCTTCTTAAATCAGACTGAAGAACAACAAGCCTTAATAAGAAATACTTAAGGTATTACAGGAGACTGAACTCCAACCAATTAACATCAAATGCTCTCAGGGATAGGCAGCTATAGTAGGCAGCTTTTGTAAAGTGTAATCATTGTTTTAAAAAATATAAAAATAACAGCTTGAAAACGGAAACTGTTAGAAAAGAATAGTCACCAGTGCTTCATATTTAAATCCCAAAGAGTATAATAACGCAAGGGGACTGTATGACTTTTATGGAAACAATGCAACTATACTGTTATTTCTCAGATGAACGGTAACTTATACAAGATGAAATGCTATGGCTCTCAGATTATACGATTCAGAAAAGCCACTACAGTTTTTAATGTCTTGTGCATGAAATGAGCAGCACGTTATGCAATGTAAGGCTAAGAAATGACACCTGTAACTATGATATTAATGTGACCTTTTGCAATGTAAGGCTGAAAATGACACTTGTAACTATGATATTAGCAATACCACTGCATTCAAAATGTATGCATTGGTACAAGCTGGAAGCCAGACTCAAGGAATAAATGTGGAGCCTTTCTGTAGGTGGAATAATAGCATTATATTTGCCTATGTTGGGATATACTAATAAGATACTGTTACTAACACATCTCACATATTATTATATGCACACTTGTACAACAGAGCCCTGTTAGCTGAGTAATCGGGGTGCTGACTATGTTCAAACAGGCTGCCTTCTGATACCTACTGCAGTGACTGCACCACTTCTACCAACAGCACTGCAAGCAGACCTAAAAGGTGGGGCACACCTGTAAAGCACATGACACATATCCATGTGTAGCCCACACAACATATTTTTTCATCTTATAAGTCTATCCATGATCTGTATGTCTATTCTTCCAGCAGCCAAGACATCCTCCTTAGTATCAGTGATCGATCCACCCATGTTTTATCACTATACTGCAGTTCTATTGCACTTCAATTTCGTAATTACATTTGTGAGAATGTCTTGCAGGTGTTTTATGCCATCTGATAATATACTCATGCAATCACTAGGTGAATGAAATGACTGTTTTATTGTCTAGATTGCTATGCATAAGGTGTGGTGGAATATTGTTAGTATAATAATTTAAAGGACAAGAAATTCTAACAGGGATAAGAATAATCTGTGAGAGACTATCAGGCATGTGTTACAAAGAAATACTTCCCAGAATCCTCTATACAATTTTGTTTGTGGTGGGAAAATTGTAGCGTGGTTATTACAGGTGATATTATGGAGGTGGAGAGTCTTAGGAGAAGGAATGAATCTAGCAGTTTGGAAGATTACCATAGAGTTACATGACTTACAAGCTAGGCTTCTGAGACAAAATGAGCCAGATTCCCTCAAAGAAAAGCAAACAATTCAGTGAGCTAAAATACATTTATTGGGACTGTCTAAGCCAGAGGCTGAGCTTCCCAGGAGAAACCAATGTTGTTGGCTTAGGAGCGAAGGGGATTCAAGATGCATTGTTTGTTTCTTTAAACAGTCAGTGCAGCGAACTATATACTGTCTGTTGCAGGTGAGTTGGAACAGTTTATTCCATCAGAAAATGATCTAAGGGAAGCTTTTAAAGATTTCTATTGCTCTTTATATATTCCAGTCAGTAAAAACTAAATGAAAACTCCAGCCAAGTTAGAACTTCCACTTAGTGACCTCTCAAACCTCCTGTATCAGAGTTATATGGGATATATGCAAGTGACTCTTATGAACATCAGGTGTTTCAGCTATATGGTGGTTCTGAATGCCCATGACTTTTTTCTTTTTAAGTTGTTTTAATGGACAATTTCAGGCCAATAAAGCCAAACTCCACTAGCTGTGGATATGCATATTTCGGCCTTGTTTTGAGCCAGGGATAGGTGGTAAAGATATCAGCACTATCTTCTGAATCATCTATTGCATTTCTTAACCTGACAAAAAAAAACACAGCTAAATTTATTTCAGGCCTTTCTACCTTCGTTCTCACTTAGATTTAATGTGCATCCTGATTTTCTTAACAAACAAAAAATGTATTTTCCATTTCAATGACTTTTCTGGATGTGTTTATATTTCAAAGAGAAACTTATTTAAAATCAGATTTATAAGGCCAAGTGTGTGGAAGGAAATTTCAGTGACTCCCAAAGAAACCAAATGACATTTTCCCACTGTTAAAAACTTTGTCTCCACAACCATCACTCAGTAGAAGGCCCTGCTCCCTTCACCTTGATGATAATCATATCAGCTTGTGACAAATGTCAGCTTACAAAGCCAGCCGTAATGAACTGGAATTTGTGTGGCTGGCCATCAGTCAGCTGTATGTCTCCTTGATATGATCCTCCTTTTTAGTCATTCTGTGACTGAAGTTTTATTTATTTGACTACTTTTGCATAAACTTTACAAAATGTAACGCACATTACAAAACATCAAAAGCAAATATCTAACAGCAGCTCAGTATGACTAAAACCACAAATAAACCAAAAGTCTTAAGGATATAAAACAGCAGTCATTATAAAATAAACTGGAACTAAAATATTAAGGTTAAAAGTCTCATGGAGGATAAAACACACTGGAACTAAAATATTAAGGTTAAAAGTCTCACGGAGGATACAGTTGCACCTTCTTAAAGAGTCCTTGAAGATTTCCACAATCTTTTCTGTTTCCCTGGGGTGCTTGCTTATTTGGTTATGTTGTATCATCCTTCTGAAATTTGCTTCTCTTCCTACTGCTCCTGTACTGTTTTGCCTTGTTTAGTTCTTTATATTTTGCTATCACATGCTACTTTAGAAATGCCTTGTCTTTTGCTTCACCTTTGTGACAATTTCCTGTCTTTAAACTCAATAGATTGGTACTGTGATTGAGTCTGAAGCCAGTTTTAGGTTTAGGAATCTTCCTCATGCCAGTTAGCAGGCTAAATTCAAATCTCTCATGAGTACTGATGAACTAATCTGTCTAGAGATCTTATCTGACCTTCACTCAGGGTCAAAAGCCTACTATTCATAGAAAATTCGAGTTCTTCTCTGAAAGACTGCTTTATAAGCAATTTCATACAAACTGCTGAATCTGGTGTTGTGAGCCTTTTACCAGCCTCTTATTGATTTGCCCGTCTCATGTTCCTCCACCCTCCATTCTCCTGCTAATCATGATCTTCCATGCTTCATTAGATGTAAAGTTATTAATATTAAGTCTCTTAACATTGATGGTACCAACAGCAAGATTGCCCTTCTCTACACCTAATTATCTTAAAAACAAACAGGAGAAAAAACACTGCCTTCCAAACCAAATTCGAGAGGTAAATCCTATTCCCGTGGCTGGGGAAACAGCTAAATAAACCTCTGTGAAACCCTCACCAGTCTAAAATCTCTTGCCTTACAGGAAAAAAGTAGCAGTGTCCCTGCTGAAATACCACATTCTCCAAAAATATATACTGGTTAAAAGATCTTTTGCAGCATCACACAACAGAAAGGTGGTTAAAAATGAAAGTAGGATTCTTAAAGTTACTTCTTGTCTGAAGGCATCTCTTTATTTGTAAATAGTACTTTACAGGCAGATGACTGCTGATAATGTACAACATATACTTATTTCAATTGTTCAGAGAGAGAGAGAGTTCTTTGAGATATGTCTGCCCAGAGATGTAGTGCCATCTTCCCTCAAAGAAATGAGATGGCTCACCACCGGGGTTGCTGTCTAGAACACTGCCCAGCAAATTCTACCTGCTTGCAAAGACTTAATAATTACATTTCAATTGCATCTCATGAAATATAGCAAATCTACTCAAAAGATCTTAAACATAAATGCAGCAAACTGTGTGTTGTCGAGGCATGGATACCACCTTTCAGCAAATTACATTCCTAACTTAAACCATTATAAACTGATAAAAAAAGGAATAAAAATCACTGGGTATATTGAACTATCAATAAATACAATGAACAATGTAGAACAAAAACACCAAAAATCAGGAAAAAAACAGGTTTTTTAGCGTAAAATGATTTAATTCACTATACGTCAAAGGCGACTTCATCATAAATACAATTAACTACTACAGAAGCACACTTAAAATACTGTCAGCAAGTGAACAATTAATTGTACGACAAGCTGTTCAACTCATAAAACAATTATTCAATTGAAGTGAACCATCAATTAACTTAGTCCCATAAACTACTGTTTGCAGTAAAAAATACATCTAAGTAAAAACTTTATTTTTTGCTATTAACTTTTCTGTTTTTTAAAAAAACATTTTATATTGACTGTGTCATTCAGCCCAGGATGTATGTAAGAAGCCAATCTCAATTGCCATACTGCTTCTTTCTGTTCTACTTTGTTCCTATAATCACCTCCCCTGATGTCCTTGTTCACTGACTCAAGAACCGAGAAGGTGAACTTTTTCCAGTTAATGCACGTAGTGGAATGTTTGTACAAGACATTGCTGACATTTTTTGTTCTTATAGCATACAAATGTTCAAGAATACGTGTCCTCAAACTTCTAGAGGACATTCCCGCGTAGAATGCCGGACATCCACTACACATAGCCAAATAGACAATACCTTCACTACCACAATATAGTCTACCTGGAACAGTGATGTTGAAATCAAGGTGTTGCAAAAAAATATAAGAACCAGCATGGATGCACCTACATACTTTACATCACATACACTAATGCATATCTCTGTTGTTTACTCCTAACAATGGGAAGCATGTCCCCTCTCCAACAGATCCTTGATGTTACAATTTTTCTTGGACACAAAACAAGGCACCTCACCCCGTACATTTACCATGTCACCATTAACTAAAATGACTTTCCAGTTCTCATTAATAATTTCACAAATCTGGTTGTTGTCCAAACTCATGTCCAAACAAAACCTAGGTTTGCTCAGACCTACACAATCTGTATATATTCTTTTTGTGAAACCTTTTACCAAAATGGGAGGAAAATCATTATCCCTTCTAGAGAAAATCTCTCTGGCAGCTTTGTCCAGTAAATCTCTAGGATAGCCCCTATCCAAAAATAACCTTTTAATAAACTGAACCTCCTCAAAAAAGGTGGTGTCATCCACGGTCATCCGTGAAGCCAGGATGGACTGGCCATGAGGAATGTTCTTTTTAGTAAAGGTGGGGTGGTTACTTTTATAACATACATAGCTGTTACAAAAGTGTTTTTCCAGTGAATACTACTGTAAACCTCATTCGTAGTAGTTTCCCACCCAATAATCACATCCAGGAATGAAACTTCATGACCAAAACCACTTAAAGTGAATGTTAAAAATTCAGTGGTAGCACTTAAAGCATCTACAAAACCATCTACACTAAAACCTTCCTTTTTAACAATAAAAAACAGTTCTGAAAACTTTTTATAAAAGGCGACTTTGTCATATAAATCCACACTAGGCAAAATTTCCAACTCCCACCACCCAAGAAACAAACTTGTATAAGTTGGACCCACAGTGGCACCCATAGATACTCCTGAGAGTTGTTTATAGAAATTACCATTGAACATAAAATGGGCGTTCAAAAGACATGCATAAATGGGCGTGCCTTCATTGAAGGTTGAACATCGAGCTGGCACCTCGGCGTTCGTCAAAATCTACTGCCAATCATTAGCGGACCAGAGTTCCGCTGTGGCGACCCCTAACCAGGAAAAGCTGAAAGACAACACAACCACTGAACATAAAATAACTGTGCTCCAATAGTAAGTCAAACAACAAGGTGTAAGTGATCACACTGTGGTTACTCAAATTGGTGTATTTAACCAAAAGCCACCTAACAAAATAAACACCTGCTTCCTGGGGAATGCAAGTGAACAGTGAAGTCACGTCAACTGTGAGCATCAAAAACTGTTCACTGCCATTGTCCAAACTGGAAAAAAAATGTTCTTAAATTTTCCAAAAAGTCCGAGGAATCAGCAATGTATGATGGTAATTGCTTCACACATGGCTTCAAAACATGATCTAAGTATAAAGAGATGCAATCTGTACAACTTCCTGAGGCAGAAATGATAAGCCTAAAAGAGGGATTAGTAATGCTCTTATGGAGCTTAGGTATTCCAAAAAGCACACCTATTTTGGGAACTTTCACGTGCAAGAAGTTGAAGATTTCTTTAGATATTTGACCATCCATTAACAAACCATAAAGAGTGGCATAGATGAAACCATAAAATTTCAAAATGTCAGATTTAGACATCTTTTTATATTTAAATTGGTTAGCCAACTTAAGCTCCATTGCATTATTGTAGTCATTAGTACCCATGACCACAATCCCACCCCCCTTGTTGGCCTTCATAAACCTTAAATCCTTGTTGCATACCAAGTATGGAAGATAAAATTATATGTTTTTTTCATTGCTTGCCCATAGTGGTCTTTTAAGTGTCTTTCTCTCATTTGTACTTAGGTTGTAAAAAGAACGGTAATTACTACTACCGATTTGAGCCCTGATGTCTCTCTCACAAAGATTTTCAAACATTTGTAAAGTATACATTAATGTAGGATTGTACACAGTGGACTTAGCCACAGTACTACCCAAAGTTACATCACACAAAATGTACTTCGAGTGAAATATTTCAATTCCAAAAGCGTTTTAGTCAAGTCAGCCCTTCTACTGGGTTGAAAATTTAAACCCAGCTTTAAAATATTAATGTGCTTGTCATTCAAAACATATTCTAAAAGTTTAAATACAGAAATACATGCACAGTCATAATTTACAGTCCCAACTACCTCCGTGGTCCGCTCCTGCCCCGACTGTGGGTTTGATAACCCTTGCTCCTGCTTCTGTTCCTCTTGTTACGAGAACTGTAGTCCGCATGTAAAAAAGGCTTGTTGGCACTAAAGACAGCCCCTTTGCTGTTGTCACAACCATTGTTTCAGCCAGTTATTGTTTGTGAATGCACTCCCATATCACCAGAATCTTGTGTAACAGTGTTGGCTTTTCGTCTCCCCACTGTTGAACTCACATCATCACCTTCAGAAAAAACGGCTTCAGAATTATTGGAATTTAAAGGGGCCACCAACTCTGGATTCTGAAGTTCTCTTTCAACTCTTCTATTGGAAGTGTTGCCCCTTAAATCGTGCCCCTGTTTAGTTTCTGCATTCCCAATGGGTTTGGCACCACTGGGAATATAATCAAAGAACTCTTTGCCAAGTTTGTAAACAGCCAAATCCCTTAGAATCTTCTTCGATTTGCTCTGTGTAATCTGATTTTCCATTTTGTCAACCCAGTCTGATAACTGCTCATATTTTGTCACAACCTCACAGCAACCATCCATAAGTTGTTTAATGTCACTGTCCAAACAACCAAGTTCATCTCTCAGTTTTTCTAGTAGACAGGTATTGTTTTTAATTGGCAGTTTCATGAAATCCATGCCAGCACTGTTGAAGAAGCTGGTAACTTCTTTAAAGAAAGGACTGTCAGTGGCAACACTGTTCAGCATTTTAAAAAATTGGAGACCTTTAGGAACAATCCCCACCTTCACACAGTGCTCAAAGTATTTGTTTTCAATGTGCAAAGAGTGGTACCCTTTTAACCCCCGTTCCAGCTTTTATAGCATAACCATGACATTGTTTCTAGTTGTAACATGGTTAACTTGAAACAGTTCTTAACAAAAGGGGTCTGCATTCAGACTCAAGAGTTTATTAACTTCATCAACAAATACAAAGAACAGAAAAGAGAGTATTAACTTTCTGGAGCCAATTCTGCTATGCTTTCATGTGGCTTCGTCAGATCTGCCTGCAGGGATGGGTCTACATTCATGTGCCGATTCTTATAGCTGATAGTTCCAGTGTTTGATATGTCCATCTAAAATGAGTTAGATACTGCTAACAGACCAGGGTTGATATAGTGCTTTGTGGGCAGCATATAACTTCTTTGGTAGTTATTTATCCAAATAAGAAATACTCCTGTTTAGACTATTTGGGTTATATCCTTAATTTTTTTCTTTCATCCTTTTCTTTTTTATAAAAACTGATCCAGCTTACTAAGAAATATGGAAAAAATGCATGTGTGTATATATATAAATATATATATATATATATATATATATATATATATATATATATATATATATATATACTTATTGGTCATTCTCTCAAGTTCAATAAAAATTAGTCCAATTTCCTAAGGTTCAATAAGTAGTTAATAGAAAATGAGGTACTCAGGCCTGGTGGATTTCCTGCTCTCAGTCAAATCTGCCATTCTAATTCCTTCTTCTCTGGTCTGTTGTTTTTACTGCCATCATTGCTAATGACATGAAAAGTGAAAGTGTTGTGTCCGCCATGTTCCTTTGAGTGCTTGGCCAAGGAGTTGGTAGAGGTGCCTTGTCTTATGTTTGTGTGGTGATGTACTATCCCGGTCTTTAACTTATTGACAGTATTTCCCACATGAAAAGCCAGACAAAGCTTGCATTGTGCTCTGTAAACAATTGTGTCAGAGCTGTAGTTACTATAGCTTATGCTGTGAAATTTCTTCTGGTTGTTGGGACAAAAAAAGCATCCTGGTTTGCTCATGAATCTATAATAGTTGCAAAAATGGGTCTTTTGTAAAGTTGCAAGTTCTCTAATCGTGCTCTTCTTTCTACATAGTACCTAATGCTCTTGTTTTTACAGATGGTAAAGGCCAGTTTTTGGGGAGGATCTTATTCAGAGACTTGTTCTTGCTAATAATGGTCCAGTTGTTTTTGACTGCTCTCTTGATGTCAGTAAATTCCAATGAATAGGTGAGGGTGATGCTAGTCCTCCACCTACAATTGTCCCTGTGTCTGGTGAGGTTACAGAGATATCTGTCAGTCTGTTCTATGAATGTTCCAAACTGGGATCACTGTTTTTTTATGAATAATGATGGCGTCTATGATTTGTTTGATGAAATGTTTGCAATATCCTTGGGCTGGAAAGTAATTTTTGTAGTTCTATGAAGCTTTTGGAGAGTGATTATCTTTCCTTAGTCATTCTTGCTATCCTCACTCCTTACATTTTAATTACATTCATTTTTGTTCTCCGTGGATGCATGCTGCTGTAGTGGAGTAGGAAGTTGACCCAGCTAGGTTTTTGGTATAAGTCAATGGTGAGTAATCCTGTCTCCAGATTTTTACTGGATCTCTAAAAAATTAACTGTACAGAGGCTGTGGGTGGTGGTAAAGTGGAGGACACTCATGGACTATTTGATGTGTTCCGGAAAACACTCAAGAAGATCCAGTATTCAATTCCAAATAATACAGTTGTCATTGATAAATCAGATGTAACAAATCATCTGTTGGTAAAAGGGGGGAGTGGTACACACACAAAGCTCTCATCCTTTTTATCCAGTGCAGTGTTAGCCAAGTTGGGGCCACAGCTGCTCCCACTGCAATTCCTGTGGTTTATTTAAAATAAGGTCTGAAGTCTGAAGGGTCTGAAGAAGTTAATTTGATTTGAGTGAACGAAAGAGCTCACAGATTAAAGTTTTAGTTTGCCTTTAGACCTGTGGCCCTTTGTTATTTATTTTATTAGTTGTTTAAAATATTTACCTTCAAACTGAAAATAGTTATTGTTAAGCAAATGTTTTAGCAGCCTTCCTATGGATTCTGTTTCCCTGGGCAGGGCTAACAGGATTTTGAGAGGAAAACTTTCTAGAGGCTGTTGAAGGGAGATCTACTCCTGGCATACACAACATTCTCAGACCCTCGCCCTAATGGACTTCCTGCATGTATGCAAAAAAAAAAAAACAGTACCCATTCTAATGACTTAAACCTTACCTATAGGACCTGCTGATGAGAAAGGTACATATCCCTGAGACTACCCATTCTGTGGAACAGGCTCCACAGCTACATGAAGCAGAGTTCCTTCCTAACTGAATTCAAATTTAACTTGGAAAATTGGATGTGGAACTGGAAATTCATCCCTGGTTTGGCACCTATGTCTCTAATTGACACATGCAGCCTGTAACTGGTTCATCTATCAAGTCACTGATTGTAAATGTTTGTCTTGCAGGCCCTTGTTTACACTTAATAAGGGTACACTCATTTTTCAAAAGTTCAGAATGCATGGCTAGGCTTAAAAAAGCCCTTGTGATTGTTAGCCTATTACACATCTATGAATCAATGAACATATGGTGTAGCCATTTTAGAGCCATGCTTCAGATATGATGGCTTGCTTTCCATTTTAATCTAGAGCAACATTCCTGATATACCTTGTTCTATGAAGTATTGTAACAAGGTTAGGGTGAATAGGACACCTGCCTGAGAATCAACTTGTAGGAGGGGATGAATGTTTAAAAAATGTTTGACAGATTACAAGCTGTCAGTCATGCAAGCATTATCACTCAATAGACAACCTGTAAACTAACTATCAAATTATCCTAATTATCAAAGTACTCAAACTACTTAAAAAAAGAGAGTTAAAACAGATGGATTAGCAATTTACCAGCTGTTTCTGAGTAATTGCAATTGAGATGCCTTAATGATATAGTCATCAATTGTCATGTTGTAATGATAGCTTGTAAACTGCCAAGACAAGAAAAGTTTGACAGTTTAGAAGATGACAATTAACCAAGCATGATTACTTAACAGGCAGCCTGTAAACTGTTTATCAAATTGTCTTGTTTTGAAAAGATAGTAAAATGTCTTAAAAAAGATGGTTTACAAGCTGTCATTAAATGGCTATTATTCTGGTCACTTATAGATAGTTGGGGACATCAAAGGGAGTATGCTGCTGAGGGTGAACAACGTCCCTTACTACAGCTCTAGTTCTAGGACAGAAAGAGGGTTCCCACTCCTAGTGAAAAAAGACATTTAATGCTGAACTGGTTTGAATAAATTCTACCACAGACCCTTACTCTTCTAGCGTGCTTCTTGGTGAACTATGATGTTACATACATCTTTCTTCCTGCCCTCCTCTTTTTTCAGATTAGTCACCTGACTCTATGTCTAACAGGTCCTGCAAGAATGGCTTTATTTTATTCTCTAATTACAGTCCAAAGAGGTTTGGGCCATTGTAGCCACAGGTGTCTCACTGGACACATCTTCATAACATATTGCATCTTGGAAATATTCCAACTGGATCATGCCTCTTTCTGACAATACCTGGAGAATTTTGCATTACACTACTAAAGACAATGAAGTCATATAACACTTTATTACTCTATATTTCTCAGTTTAGGACACAGAGGTCAGAGCTTTAGTAATCGGTAGCTAACAAACTGCCAAGCTAAAGGCAGGATCTGGGTGCACCGAAGGTGCACTCACCAAGAGGAATTTCATAAACCTCGTCTGTGCTTGAGACTCAAATGTAGAACATGTGCCAGTTGTCATGTGAGAAGCATTTTTTTTTCTTTTGAAAGAGGGGAGAACCAAGGTTGCATCATATTTAAAAGGGAAAATTTGATCAGGTCACCAGGGAAGTAACTCCCCTATTACTACATGACATCTTTTACATCCCCATAAGCTAACACCAACTCAAGGAATTTGGAACTTTGTTTAATTTGCGGTGTCAGTCAGTCTGCTAACACCTTCTAATAGTTGACTAAAATTGCTGCCAGTTAAAAGACATCCTTGAAGATGGGAACTAAAGGACATAACTGTAGAAATAACAGAAGTATGTTAGGGATGGAACTCTTATTCATTTTGTCAGGCTGGTTATGTTTTCAAGAGTTTTAGAAGCCTGGATTCTCTCTTTAGGAAAATATTCAAAACACAATAATTAAAGCAATTGAAAATGTGAAAGAAAAAGAGAGTTGCAGTTTACTAGTAATGTCTGATGACTTAGATATCTTTATTTATTTATTTATCTGTTTATTTGTTGTTTGTTATTTGGTAACCACAAAGGTAATACTAGTATATTGACCATTTTCAGCCATGACCCAGGCTCAGAGATCATCAACAGAATAAATAATCAGTACAATTAAATGCAACACATTACAAAGATGAGAAACAGGAACTAGTACAAGTGTCAATTAGATAATACAGCTTATGTCACAAGCAGATGTAGAAAGTGAACAAAATACATTTCTGTATGCCCACTGTACACACACATTGGTATTGTGGGGACTGTCGTAATATAGCATATGTTATGAGATGTAGTTGTTATGAAGAAGTGAATAGTACCTTTGGATTTACAGTATATATAATTATAATATGCCAGGATTGATACTATATATGCAATTATAATATTCCAGCTACATCACTGTATGTTACCCATTGTCTCAAAAGCATTTATATACGGCTTTGTTAATGAGCTGGATACTGTGACAAAAGGAGATACTGCCAGCACAGCTAGCTGGAATTTTGTAAATAATTATATGTCATTAGTGAATACTGAAATGATTTATAAAAGATGCTTGTGTTACAAATGTATTAGAACTGTATGTCACGTGTATGTCAAACTGCTTGTATAGATATGTGTTAAAAAAGGTATTTTTAGAGTGCTGTGTTTGAGATGTAACCACAGTAGGCACTTTTGGAAGAGAACAGAAATGTACATGCACTATTGTAACTGATTAAATGTATATATTTTAACAGTGGAAACTGAAATACATGAGGTTAACCTCACTCCAGCAAACTTTAGAAAAGTATCTCAAATTAAAGTAATTTATAGGTTATGCAACAAAGAGGCTATCTCTCAAGTTTTCTATGTGACTAGAGACACAAAATCTGTACTAGGAAGCTTTCTGTATTGTCCTTGGAGTGCACTAATTGCTACTTTTGAAGCATGAAGGAATGCAATTGTTTTATGACTTCCAGCATTTACCAAAGATCTGAGCTAAAGCCCTTGTCTGTAAATTTTTATAGGTAGATGTTAAATGCTGCCAGCTTCTAGTAATGGGGGTTTTGGCCTGGGAACTAGAAGTCAGATGACCAGAACTTATGTCATTCTACAAGCCATCCCAGCAGTAATAATTTATATATTAATTTGATAAGCCTCTTAGTGAGACAGAGCATTCTGTATACTGTCTTGGCCGCTACAAGAAGATCATCCTTTCACCACACATCTGCTTTGCTCTAATTAAGTAAGTAAGTTATTAGGGAATAGTATAATTCTCTTAGATTTAGTCAGGAATATAGTGAAGCTTAGTTTAGATGTTTTTTTTTTATTTGAGTGATCCTGTATTGCAATGTTACTTTAAACATTTCCTGTGATTTTGAACTCTGATGTCACTGGGAATATATGTTTATTATTGTCTTGTTCTTTTAATATTTATTATTAAATATATTTAAACATTTCATTGTGCCTGATCTGTGTAGAGATATTTAAGTTTTGAGAGTATTTGCATATTTATTTGTCAACACTGAGTGGGCCACTCCTAATAGCCTTACACAGTAAGATTAGACACCCTTTGTTAAGGGCCTTAAAGTAGCTGATAATGAGTGACTGGTGGCAGGGGAAACTACCTTATATTGTGGGCAGAAGGAGGCATAGCTAGTAAACATGTGCCAACCTTTCCCAGGTGTATGTGTGTGTGTGTGTGTGTGTGTGTGTGTGTGTGTGTGTGTGTGTGTGTGTGTGTGTGTGTGTGTGTGTGTATACATCAAACCTCAAAGTGTGTGTGTGTGTGTCAGCTACTTGGGCAGGGAGAGGAAGCACTGGTTGGACAGGGAGGGTGCTAGAGGTCTTGGCTTGTCACGTAGCTGAGATTTGAACTCTAAAGCTGTGCCAGTGGGGAGTCTTACTGAGGATCTGGAGGAAGAGGGAGAAACCAGTCCTAGAGTGACTGTGGTCTCTGTGTCCTTTTAAGGGAAATTGCATTTGATGCAGAGAGCTGCATTTGGAAAGACTGTGCATGTACTTATCATCCTCTCACTGAACATAGCCCACTATTGTCATTGATGAGGATTGAGGCTCTTTGATTACTGGTCCAGTGGAGGGTCATCACAGGCATGTAATATTTTCTCACATTCCTGATGGGTAGCAGGGGATGTGATTTCTAGTGGTAAATAGTTCCAGGTGTCTGGTCCTGTTTGAGAGAAAGCATTTTCACCAATAGCCATTTTAAAATGTGGTCAGATAAGTGTTACATTGTTTTCTTTGGTACTTCTCATTGTGTGTGATTAGTCTTTGATCATCAGTTTTGTTCTAAAAGGGAGGAAGTATTCTGAGTTAACAATTTTAAAGAACTGAAAGTAGAAGTGGCTCTATCTTTTACTGAAAGCCTTTCAGAGCAATGAATCAGGTCACAGTGGTATGTGAGTTAGTAAGGAGAGTAAACCTGAATTTATTTCCTGCCACTTGTGGTTTGTCAGTGTTGTATGATGACTGTAGGCAAGATGTGGCAGCAGGATTCTAACTTATGAAGAAGTATGTTGTTAGCTACTGCTGCCCTTGCAACTGGGGATAGAATGTGGGAAAGTTTGTAACATAACTCTTGTTTGGAAAGTACTTTGCTTATAATGTTAGAGTGTGAGTTGTAAATGAAAGAGATGGGTTCAGTTTAAGTCCTAAGTATTTGCATTTCAACACAGTGGTAATGATGTGGAACAGTACATCCTTAGTGCTGATTGCTATCAGTAGTGGAACTCTGACACAGTGGTAATGATGTGGCACAGTACATCCTTAATGCTGATTGCTATCAGTAGTGGAACTCTGACACAGTGGTAATGATGTGGCACAGTACATCCTTAGTGCTGATTGCTATCAGTAGTGGAACTCTGACACAGTGGTAATGATGTGGCACAGTACATCCTTAGTGCTGATTGCTATCAGTAGTGGAACTCTGACACAGTGGTAATGATGTGGCACAGTACATCCTTAATGCTGATTGCTATCAGTAGCGGAACTCTTTGAGGAAAGCAAATATCAAATTATTTTTTAGGGGTCATAATAAGTTTATTATTACTACACCACTGGCAGAGATTATAGAGGGATTCTTGTAGTTTTGACTGTAGTCTTGATAGTGAGTTGCTGGATTCCATTAGCAAGATATCATCTAGGTTCACAGGTCCATAGGTACTTACTAAGCTATCGATCCATGAGGATCTTTAGAAGGCTAGCCATAGTTCCTCGTAAGTTTTTAGCCCTTATATTTTAAGTACGAATAACCTGGAGAAGAACTGAAAAAAGAAGGCCCTGGACACATCTGTGATTGATACCATTAAGTGGAGGAGTCCAAATACAGAACGTTATGGCACCCCAGTGTTTATTGTTGCATTATCAAGAATATTGATTCTTGACATAAAGTACAAATACCCTATTTGACAGGTAATACTGAAACTAAGTAATGGTAAAAAGTTGAGATTTTCAAGTTTTTTTTTTACATTGTTAGCCCTATAGTTCTGCAGCCAGTCAGTATGAGAACTGTTTACAGTTTCAAGATAAATATTTTTACTTTAGCCAGATCTAATCTATGCTGGTGAATCTAGGCATACTGGGGCAATGCGGCAACTGCTTCATGTACACAGACAATCCTCTCCTCCTACCACCCAACACTACAACCTGCGAGAGATGCACTTACATAGCCAAACTGGAAGCAAAGCTCTCTCCAGTCAAGACTATGCTAGACAGTCAAGAGGAGAAGGCTAACACTTGCATTACATCTCTAGCAACTCATAGCCCTTCAAAACCCACACCATCAACTCCCACACATAGCAAAACTAAACCCACATATGCGGAGGCCCTTAACATTAACCTGCCCAAGCAACAAGGACCTCCGGAGCCGAAACGCAAACAAACACCAGTCACAACCAAAGTGACACATAGCTCACAACACCAGTGTGCCACCCAACAACAGCCCCTAAGGCAAGACAATGTACCCAACACTTTAGTCATAGGTGACTATAGTCAGGCACACTGATGTCCCACTCACCAGGCTGAACAAGGAGAAAATTACAGTCAGCTGCCTGTCGGGTGCCAGGATCCGCCACATAACACATGCACTCAAGTCACTCCACAACAAGTACAAATACGACTCTGTCATTGTCCATGCTGGAGTAAATGACTTGAGACATACCTCCCTGGACTACATGAAAAGAGACATGGAAGAGGTCTTGGATCATGTGACCCAGGCAGATATGACCCTAGCCCTGAGTAGCATCCTGCCTTCGCCCAGAATGATACCACAGTATAAGGACAAAATAATTGACTTCAACAATTGGCTAAGCTTCTGGTGTCATTCAAAGGGGATCCAGTATTTGTCTACCTGGGAAGACATGATCGAGAAACTATGATGCTTTGCCAGAGATGGTCTGCACCTGATACCCCTGGGCTTCAGGTTACTGGCTAAAGCTCTAGCCACCCCTATAGTGCCTTTTTTAGGCAAGGTTCAAAGGATAAAACCACCACCTTAACAGATACAAGCATGCAAAATCTGAAGGTAATGCTACTCAATGCTAGAAGTCTAAACCTCAAAATGCACTCTCTCGAGGCACTCCTAAAAATGGAGAACATCGATATCTGTGCAGTGACTGAGACCTGGTTCAAGGCTCCAGAGAGCACCCCTGCAATACCAGGCTACAATTCTTACCACACTTTTTGGCCAGAAAACCAAGACCAAAACACTAAAGGTGGAGGAGTGTCCATATTCACCAAGGATATTCACACCTCCAGGCTAGTTGCCCAACACAATGCATCTGAAATTCTCCAGGTGTAACTAACACTAGGTAGGACTGCAATCCAAATTGTAGCTTGCTACAGATCCCCCACCATACCCCAAGATTTTCACTACACCTTCCTAAACATACTGGAAAATATTAAGATACAACCAAACACCCTAATACTATGTGATTTCAACTACCTTGCCATTAATTGGGAAAACTACTCGGGTACCAACTCCTTTTCCCAACGGTTCTTGGAATTCATAAATTCCAACACCCTAGATCAACTAATCCATTGTCCCACCAGGGGCTCCAATATCCTAGACCTGGTCATTACCAACATGGGAGATAGATGCTCCACACCAGTGGTCACCCCCTCATTGGTCAGGTCTGACCATAAGCAAATCACCCTTGACATCCACATCCCACCCCCACCCCACCCCCAGTAAGGAAACCTCCTTAAAAAACTTCTCCAAAGCCAACTTCATGCTACTGAAGTCAGAAGTGACAAACTTCACAATACCCATGCAGACATGAATCCTACACTAAGGCACTGTACGAGCACATCCACTAGTGCATGAATCGTGCCATTCCAAATAGAACCAAGATGCTCTTCTCCAAAAAAAGGAAGCCAATCTGGTGGTCCCCTGCTACAAACAAACTATACAACAGAAGGAAGAAACTGTTGCAGAAAAGAGGAAAATCCCAGGATGCAAAAAACTCCCTCACCAGCCTCAGTAAGAAGCTGAGATCCCTCATAAAATCCTCAAAAGCTAGTTACAAAAATAAAATTGCCAAAGATTCTATAGTTATGTCAAGAATCTAAATGGCAATGCTCAGATCTGCTCTGAACTACAACAGAATGGCATTAAATATACTGATCCCAAGGATATTGCCAATATCCTGGCAGATCGATTTAGTGCCAACTTCACTCCCCTCTCACCCCCTAAAGGGCCCATCTCAATACCAAAAGATTGCCTAATTCCGATAATCACAGCCACACAGGTAGAAACAGCACTCTCCAAAGCTAAGAATACAGTATCCATGGGACCAGATGACATCCCAAGCTGTGTACTACATGAACTACAAAATGAACTGGCACCACACCTAAGTGTCATGTTTAATCATAGCCTCACCTCAGGCTTCATGCCCACTGAGTGGCGCACAGCTACAGTTATCCCGCTCCACAAGGGAGGATCCACCTTGGATCCCAGGAACTACTGTCCCATCAGTCTGACAAGCCTGATCTGCAAGGGCATTGAACGCATTATCATGGAACTTATAAACAAAGACATTGGCAACCTCCAGACACTGGACCCCACCAAGTTTGGGTTTATGAAGGGCCGATCTTGTCTCCTGAATCTGACTGACTTCTTCGAATCAGTCTCCAGAGCTGTGGATGAGGGTAAGGAGGCCCACACAGCCTATCTGGACCTCACTAAGGTTTTCAACACCATCCCCCACTCTGGAATCATAGATAAACTTACTAAGCTGGGCATAAATCCCTACGTCACTCGATGGGTTGCCAAGTGGCTTACTGACAGAACCCAGACTGTAAAAGTAGCCGAGTCCAAATCCAGCTCCAGACAAGTGACAAGTGGAGTACCTCAGGGTTCAGTCCTGGGACCACTCTTGTTTGGCATCTACTTCTCTGAAGTACAGGCCAACACTAAGGGACTCTGGCTAACAAAGTTTGCAGATGACTGCAAACTGGGAGCCATTATTGAATCCCCAAATTATGTGGATATTCTACAAAAGGGCCTTACAGAAACAGATGCCTGGTGCCAGAGCCATGGACTCAAGCTTAATGCCAAGAAATGTATAGTCATCCCCTTTGGAAAAAAACATGTACCCATGAACTACCACATAGTTGACAGGACACTAAACATCAAAAGTGTGATGACAGACTTAGGGACACAAGTGGACAGTGGTCTCACTTTCGATAACCACATCACCACAACAGTCAGGAAATCCTTCTATGTGGCACACCTCATCACTAAGGGCTTTTCATCCAGAAAAAAGGAGGTCATTCTCCCACTGTACTCATCCCTCATTAGACCCATTATTGAGTATAATGCCCCATTTGGTATGTACCTCACAAGACATCTGCAACAGCTGGAAAGGCCACAGAAATACCTCACTAAAAGAATCACAGGCCTAAAGCAGATGCCATATGCTGACCATCTAAAAAAACTCCAGCTAAACTCTGTGGCATATCGTCTACTCAGAGGTGATCTCTGCTTAACATACAAGGTCTTGTCAAACCCTGAGCTGTTGGACATGCTCCACTTAAAGAAATCCCAATCCCTCAGAGCCACATGCTCCAGGGATATAAACCTTATCATCACAATGAACACAACATGCTGGAGGGATAAGTTCCTGACCCAGAGACTCCCCATACTCTGGAATAGACTGCCCATACATGTCAAGCAGAGCACCTCATTGATCCTCTTCAAAAGGAACCTTGATGATTGGATGGATAGGAAATTCACCCCGGGGATCATGTCAGTCGGCTTGCTAGACAGGGGCCCAGAGAAGTAAATATTGTGGGAAAAAATTTCCAGGGAATTGTTATGGCTAGGCTTGCATAGGCCTTAGGGCCGATAGCCTAGTACCAACCTATGAACCTATGAAATATAGTTATGATACAGATTTGATGATAGATATGCCACATCAAATTGTCCTGATATGGGGCTGCAACATCAGAAACCCCCAAAACGAATGCATTCATCTGGGTTTAATTTTGACTTTTATAATGGCAATATGTTGAGTGGAAGTAAAGCACATGGATGAAGATTTTAAGGTACAGTCCAGACTGATCAGGGCCAGTGTACTGACAATGCATGGAAAAGAAAATTAAACATTCATATAGAAATGCACAAATCTGCTGCAACAATGATACATTACTGGTCACCAAGAAGGCAGAAGAGTTCCTTGCAGATAAGATACACAACATGTATAACAGTGAAACACAATAACAATACATATCATTATATTGTAAATACTATGTTCCAAGGCTAACTAGTGTAACTATGGAACTCTGCAGTTGTAGAAGTGACCTTTCAGTACTGAGCTCTTCAGTTACAGAAGCACATTGATAACATGATATATGCATATAAGTTCATGTGTGTATGGGTCTGTGTGTGTATAAAACAGCTACTCCTCCAACAGATAAACAGAAACTCATCGATTGCATGTGCAAACACAGAAAACACACACACACACACACACAGGGTCTATGACAACGATCAAATAGCGAAAATATCGAACGGCTGTAATACTGAAAATGCCATTCATAGAAATCCATTATGGGGGGGGGCTGTGCCCCTCACAACCCCCGCTAAAAATATATACCAACTCCGAGATTGCACTACAGTGATTAAAGGGCAAATTTCCAGATTTTCACTGTTCCGTGGTCTCAGAAAATGGATTTCTATGAATGGCATTTTTGCTATTCGATCCGTTGTCAAAGACCCCCCACACACACATAGCAGAGTAGGTTGTCATAATGACATAGCTACAGTAGTGCTGCTAAAGTTATAACAAAGCAGCTGCATGTATGTGTGCCAGGTTGCAATAACATGGTGGAACTCAATACTTTTGTGAGCCATGGCACATTGTATGAAGCTCAAAATGGGTTACAAACTGGCACTAGAAAATGGCAATGAATAATGACAGTATCACAGATCAGAAAAAATTGGACATGTGCTACATACTCCTGTATAAAGCAAACACATAATGTATAACTAAGGAGTACACAGTGTGCCACATTAAAGCAGGATGTACAATGCTGTGTGCCCTAGCTCTAGCTCTTAAACTGCCTCCACAGCTGTGTATGTGCCATTCATACAATACTGTGCAAGTGCTATTATGCAGTTTAACAACAGAAATGATGCACATCCTCCACCAACTGCAATGTGTGTTGCTGATGCATGTAGCACCAGCACATGCAAACAGACTTCTAACAAAAGATTAGAACCTTTCAGCCTCCAGTTTACACATTTTCCTATGTCCTGGATGCACTGCAAATCCCACTTAACCAACAGATTAGTATATTTTTTGACCCAACCCAAGAATCATCTTACATCTGTGAAGTTCTGCCAATATGTTTGATGCTACTTCATCAGAAAAATGTATCCAGTCATCTACCAGCCTCTTAGTCAAACAATACTTACTATTATCTCTCTTAAACATGCACGTTATATCAGTAAATGGCGACTTCCCTGTTTTCTGTGTGTCTATGTATATGTCTATATATGTATATCGATATCTAGATATCTACCTATATCTATCTATATATAATCTGTCTATATATATATATATATATATATATATATATATATATATATATATATATATATATATATATATATATATATATGGATCAGTGTCATTTCACCGAAAATCCATTTCGTTGAAAATTCTGACATAGGGTCTAAATTGTCGAAAATCCATTTCACCGAAAATACTACTGACAGTGTATATGTCCTTTACCTCAACTGTAGTGCGATCTTGAAGTGAGAATATTAAAGTAGGGGGGTGTGGGAGGTGTAGTGCCCCACCCAGTGCAGTTTAATATTGTCTAGTATTGTTTGATATTGTCCAGTCCTTATTAAAAGGGTAAGCAAGTAGTTTATAACCTGAGTATGTATCCCACACCCCCCCTACATTCATTTTCTCACTCCGAGATTACACTACAATTGGGGAAAAGGGCATATACACTTTCAGTACTATTTTCAGTGAAATGGATTTTCGGAGATTTGGACCCTCTGTCAGACTTTTCAGCAAAATTAATTTTCATAGACACATATATACATATATATATATATATATATATATATATATATATATATATATATATATATATATATATATATATATATATATATATAGATAGATATGGATATAGATATAGACTTCTTGGCTTCATCTGAGATAGTTAAATATTTCTTTCATGCTCTCACGTCATTCCTCAAGATCACACATATTTTCTTAAAGTCTCTTTATATGACTACTGATGAACAACATGCACATTATTTTTATCTACCACTGTACTGCCTCTGTCTCTGCCTTAAAAAAAAAGATGTAATCTGTAGAACTGTACATGATACTTCAGAAGGAACCCAATAATCAACAGAAATAAGGGCAGCATTTTATTTTTTTATGGATGATAACTCTTTCTTTGTATGCAAGTACTTCACCAGCCTTCTCTGTCATTTTGAAATACATCCGTTTGTCATATTGCTTCTGCTTATATTGAAATCATAGAAAGTAAGTGCTCCAGGTTCCTTTCTACTTAGGCTGTTGCAAATGTTTTTCTTTCATCTGTAAACTACTTTTACAGACTAGTGCTTCCCACATGCATACTTTGTACATTTTTCTTTCTTTTTTTCTTTTTTTGCAATATATTCAAATTGCCACCTTCTAGACCATTCTTCCAATCTTGTCACCTGTTCCTCCTTTTCATGTCTGGCAGCTTGAATGAATTGATAAATGGACGTAGCTTAACTTGGTGATCTTTGGACTTTAATTGTTTTCACTGGTTTTAGCACTGGCTAACTACAGATTATGTAGACCGGAACTTCCACACTAGCATTAAATGGGCATTAAGATAATTTGACTGAAATTAATGAAGGTCACCAAATCACAATCTGAGAGAAACAGTTGCAAATTCATAGAGGCCCGAATGCCCAAATGTTCATTTGCTGTTGCTATTCCAGTTTGGATTACTGATGTTTCACTGAGCAATCTACGTTGATAAACAAATTCCTTGCTTGGGAGCAGCTGTGTTAGTTTCTGAAAAGATAAAGACTGGTTTGCTGAGCACATAAACAAACCAAAGAATTTCTGACACTAACTGCAATATCTCTTGTGATATGATAATTGCCTTATTACATTTCTTGATTTGCTTACATTATACATATCATTCAAGGTTACATGACCATGGAGACATAACGATCTTTGTAGGTTTTTGTTGAGAGAGGTGACAAAGGGGAACCGGACTATGCTGTCTTGCAGAATACATTTGAAATTTTCTTTTTTTTCAGCTCTGGTAGCTGTGAAAGTGAGCAATAAAATTGTGAATACATGTATAATAGACAAGAATAGAAATTTGCAACACTATCTTTCCTTCTATACCTCATGAACATAACATGGTCATCTAACTTTGCAAGCACTGTACTTGCTCACAGTTAGTAAGCAACTACTGATCAAAACTGACAAATAAATGAAATAATTTTTTTCTTCTCACTTTCAAACTGATATTGTGCTCCAGGGATCAGAGTCCAGTACATAAGAGCTGACAGCATGGTTTCTGCCACAGTCTCAGATGCAGACATTACTTCTGAAAGACTGTTACTGCAGCAATGTTGTTACAAGCTGCTAAATAACTTGTCTGCTTTACCAAGTCAGCAGAGAGAGGCATAAATATTACATGAGCTCTCTGAAAACTAGCCTAGAATTAAACACTTGGGGCTGTGTATCTTGTCTTTTCTGTCTCCATCTCATCAATTGTGAATTGGCTTGCTTTGACTCTAATAGACAACACATGGTTCTGCACTGATTTTCAGTTCTAGGCTGAAGATGTGGAGAAAGACAGAAAGAGATTCTGTTTCTGGTTCTGTCTTGATTTCTAGTAAGGCAAGAACAGCATAAGGTATAAATGCCACTTTAATGTCAGAAGCTCTCAACAAGTAGCAGGCAGAAAAAAGAGCATGCATGCCATAGCTCAGTGATACGGATATAAAAAAAAAAAACGGCAAGAAGTCTGATGAGATTTTGATATTGTGGCCCCTGTTACAATACTGAAAAGCAGTAACACAAATTCAAAACTTATATAATTGGAAATGAATCTCATGCTTTATGTTTGATCAATTACATTATGACAGAAGAGGAGCAGGTGAACACAGTAAACCAATATTACTTCCGTGTATGTAAATGTATCAACCTTTACTCATTCCTTGAGAAAACACTGGAGAAGCAAGTGATTTCTCCACCTACCACAACTCCAGAATATTTAATTAACATTCACATTCGGAAATTGTATTCATGTTGTCTCTTACGATATTTTCCTAGCCCAGAACTGCACTTTTTTTTTTAGATTATAAATTCACAAAACCCATTTCCTGCCTATTGCATAAGGTACTTGTTAATGAGGATGTTATTTACTTTTGCCTCAACAAGGCTTGAAAAACATGCAAATATTCCATATTTTCTGAAATTCATCAGTGTTTTTGACCTCCTAACCTTGCAGGTATATATTTTTAATGTGTGTATCTGTGTGTGAGTATGTGTAAATAGACAATTAGATATACATACACATGTTAAATACATGACTATATGCCAAGGAATTGAAGATTTAAATTTTCATCATTTGCAGGTCGGTTGAGAGAACTCATCAAAGTTCAACAAAAGTTATTTTATACAATGTTTTTGCAGCAGGATACCATCCTGCACCCGTTATGTGGAGTGTGGTCTTTAAATGCTCATACACACTGAGAGTGTCGAACTGTGGGGAAAATGAGAAGTTTCCTAATCCCCACAGTTACTCAGTCTTACAGCAATACCCTGCACTTGCTGGTCTCCCAGGCAGACAATGACCTGATACTCAAAGACTAGGCAATGCTCTATAAACATAGGCATAAATGCATACATAGACAGAAACACAAAAGCAAACACGTGCACACACACACACACTTGCACATATGTGTTTATCATTTTATATAGTTATATCAGCCATGACCTAAGCTAGAAGGGAAAAGCAAATATGATCTACACATATATATAGCCAATCAACTAGCTTGTTTTGGGAGGTGGGATAAATCAGAATATGCACAGAGAACTCACATAGTCTTGGGGAGGATATGCAAACTCCACACAAACAGTGAGTGAAGATGATTTAAAACCAGTGCCCCTGCTCGACAGGGGCACAGGAAAATAATTTTCTTGGGTGGCAAAAGCCAGGGTACATTTTTTGGCTAGGCTTGTATGGGCCCTAGATAGCCTAGTACCTACCTATGAAACTATAGGCCCAGGAGCTATGATCAGAGTTCAGTAGAAAGACAAATGTCCATGACCATTAGGCACCCTATTCAACCAAAGCCTGCATACCGGCTTTGTCTCAGCTGAGTGGAGGACAGCCACTGTCATCCCTTTGCACAAAGGTGGAGTGTCCACTTATCCAGGACATTATAGACCCATCAGCCTAACTAGCCTGATCTGCAAGGCCATGTAATGGTTTATTATGGACCTCATTAACCAGGACATTGGCAACCTTCAAACACTCAATCCCACACAGTTTGTCTTCATCAAGGGGAGGTCATGTCTGCTAAATTTGGACAACTTCTTTGAGGCAATCACCAAAGCCATGGACGAATGGAAGATGGAACACACTGCCTACCTTGATCTGGTTAAAGCCTTTGACACTATTGCCCACTCGGGCATAATAGGGAAACTCTCTCAATTAGGCATCAATCCATATGTTACCAGAAGGGCAGCAAACTGGCTGTCTGACAGAAACCACCTAGTCAAAATAGGGGAAGCCACCTCAAGCAGTAGATCATCAACAAGTGGCATACCCCAGGGTTTGGTCCTGGGGCCTCTGTTATTTGGGATATACTTTTCTGAGGTACAGACCAAACCAGTGGGCTATGGCTGGCCAAGTTTGCAGATGACTGCAAGCTGGGTGCTGTCATCAATTCCCCTAGTGGTGTGGACACCCTCCAAGAGGTTCTTACTCAGAGAAACGATTAGTGGCAGAAACATGGCCTCAAGCTGAATACCAAAAAATGCATCATCATTCTCTCTGGGGAAGAGTGGCGTCACCACAAATTATCATATTAATAACAGCATCCTAATGTGAAGATAGGTAAAGGCTGCCAGCCTAGCCAGATAGAAATTTGTAAATAATTCTGTCATTTGTAAATATTAATGAAAGCCACAGGCTTGTTCTCTTAAATGTAAAAAAAAAAACTGCATTGGATATTGAACTGCAAAAATGTAACAATGGTGCACTCTGCTGTAAGAAAGCTAAGTCAAGCATTTTATGACTGTTTTTGATGTCAAATATCAGAGCCGATATGTCTGTGTGAAGGAATTCTGCCTATTGTTTTGAGGCCAGAGTTAATGGCTAGAATTTGCATGCATAATTTATTTTATTGCTCTGGTTCCTGACCAGCTGCAAGATCAAAAGGGCCATTAACCTCTGGGAGTCTGTTCGCCTGGGAACCAGAAAGAAATTATGTAATCTGAAATGAATCACTGGTACTGAGTTATCAACTTAAGGACAGAAAGAATGAGAGCATTAGAGCATTTGTCTTGAGAACATCCAACATCACCAGCACTGTCTTGCTCTAGATGTAAGTAGGATTTTAGAACTGTGTTTTCTCTTAGATATAGCTAGGAAATAGGAATATTAGACTAGTTTATTTTTCTGTGATGTCAGAATTTTTGCTATTGTATTATTTTAAGTATTTCTCTGTGATCTCTGAACTCTTGACTGGCACTGTGTAGTTAGAAGTATTGTCTTGTGTTTTTTATTATTTATTATTAAATATTTTTAGCCTCGGTGGTGCAGCGGTAGCATTGTTGCCTCACAGCAAGAGGTTCTCCCGTTCGATTCTTGGCTGGAGTGCGGGGAGTGCCTTCTGTGTGGAGTCTGCATGTCCTCCCTGTGGTTGGGTGGTGTCCGAAAAACATGCATAAATGGGCGTGCCTTCATTGAAGGTTGGACGTCGAGCTGGCACCTCGGTGTTCGTGAAAATCTACTGCCAATCATTAGTGGACTGGAGTTCCGCTGTGGCTACCTCTAACAGGGAAAAGCCGAAAGATAAACAACAACAACTCTGGATTAAAGGAGCACAGCTGGAAAACATGTGCCAGCCTTCCTCAGGAGTGTCTGTGTGGTTGTATAAACTCTTACCTCAAAGTGTTTGTGTGTGTCAACTACTTGGGCAGGGTCATGAAACCCTGGTTGGACAGAGAGGGTGCTGGAGGTTTTAGCTTGCTCACTAAGCTGAGATCTGTATGCTATAGCTGTGCCAGTGGGGAGTGTTATTGGGGACCTGGAGAGAAAGGGAGAAACCAGTCCCAAACTGACTGTGATCTCTGTGTGCTCTTAAGGGAAATTGTACTTTACTGTGTGTGTATTTATTATCCTTTTCCTATATGGATGCCCCTCACTGGTGTTAGTGGTGAGGACTTAGGCTCCTTGATTGCTGGGCCAGTACACGGGCATCACATATTAATTGGTGGAAATGGTGGGATATCCACACCACATATTAATTGGTTGGCAAATACTAATTGGCTTGTAGTGGTGTAGGTAGAGTGAATTCCTGTAGCCTGTGTACAGTGATCACTGAAGGTGTTTTTGTACTCTAAATCAGCCACACAGTAAATACTCAGAGCTCAGATCACAATTGTTTTATTTCTTTTGTTAGCTTAGTTAGTCAGGGAGAGCAGGCAGCATGTCAGCAGAGAAATACAGAATGCTGACAAGGAGCCAGCTGGCTGAGATGTGCCAGGCTAGGGGACTGGTGCATGGAAACATGACTAAGGCAGACATGATTACAGCTTTGATCACAGCTGCATCAGAAAACAGCAACCAGGAGGATGATCAGACTGGCAGTGGAGACTTACCACATTCAGATAATGGACAGCTCAGCCTTTTGCAGAGGACTTAAAAATCTATCTGGCGCTAAAGAGACTTGAGATGGAGGCCAGGCATTTGGAAACAGAAGCAGCTGAGACACTGAGGTTTCTAGAGAGTGAGGACAATGAGAAACTGTGACAGTTGCAGGCTGAGGAGAATGAGAAACTGCTACGCCTGGAAGCTGAGGAAAAGGAGAGGCAGAGGTAGCATGAGAAGGAGATGCTGACTCTTCACCAGAGTCATGGAGGTAATAGGGAAGGGAGTAACTGGACCCCAGAAGCACAAAAGATCAGTAAATTCCTTCTGCAGTTTAAAGAGGGGGATAATTTTGATAGTTTCATTCATATGTTTGAGAGGGTATGTAAACAGTATGATGTTGACCAAAGGCCCTGGGTACAGTTCCTGACCCTCTTATTCCATGGTAAAACTGTAACTGTATTGCCTAAACCTGCTGATTTGAATATTTTGATTATACTGCTGTTAAAAAGCACTTGTTAGAATGTTTTAAGCTAACACCAGACTTATAAGAAAAAGTTTTGTGAGCATTAATGCAAGGCAGATGAAAATGTGTGTGAATATGTTGCTGAACTGAGCACTTATTTTCATAGGTGGGTGAGTGGATGTCAGGTCACCACTTTTGAAAGGCTGGTAGACATTTTGGTGAGGGAACAAGCCCTTAGCACTTTGCCTGAGAACATGAGGATCTGGTTAGCTGATAGATAATGTGTACTTCAAATGAGTTGGGGAAGAAGGGAGACCTATACCTAGCAAGCAGAGCATCCCTGCACAGGAAAGGGGCTCCCAGTACTGCTCATGGGTCTAAAGGAAGCCATGGTGGGCAGGACAGATTGCTCCAGCAGAATCTGCCAATAGCCAGGAAAGCCACTACTCCAGGTACACATCCTGGACTTACGGTTAAATATTGTGAATGCAACCAGTGGGGCCATGTGGCATACAGATGTCCATGGAGGCAGGGTGGGGAACAAAAGGTGAGAGAGCCAGTAAGTGGGAAAGACAAAATGCCAATAGTAGGTTGTATTGAGAGAACAGGGGTATTGAACTATTATCCTACAGATGTCCTGATAGGGCAGGATTTGGATGAGGCAGTGCTATGTGCTTATGCAGTTACACACAGTCAGGCTTGGAGACAAGCATGTGGGTCTGGTAGCCTGGAGGAGACCCAGACAGACTGCAAACTTGCAGCCAGGACTGGTGAGATGGTTACTTCAGGGAGGGGGCTACTCTAGACTGAATGTGAGCCACAGCTGCTTGTGAGTACTGATGCTCCCTTAGACAGAGTGACTGCAAAGATAGAGGTGATTAGTACTACCCAGGCTGACAGTGAGGCACTGCTGTCACAGGATGCCAGACTTCCTATGGAAGGGGAGCTGGGAAGGGTTACAAAGAGAGAGTTGAGACAGGCTGAGCTCTCAGACCCTACATTGCAAGGCCTGAGGCAGGTAGCTAGTGAGTCACCTGATTCTCAAGGGAAAGGGGATTCTGTATAGTTGGACAAAGGGTTACTGTATAGAGCATGGACCCCTGAGGGGGGGGGGGGGCAGAAGGTGAGAGAGTACAGCAGTTGATAGTGCCTAGAGCCTACCATCTGGTGCTTCTAGCCATAGCCCATGATATTCCCTTTGCATATCATATGGGCATAAAACATACAAAGAGACATATTAAGCAGAACTTCTATTGGCCTGGAATTTCCAGAGATGTATCAGGGTGCTGCAGGACCTGTGAGCAGTGCCAATAGGTAGGCAGGGCAGGAGACAAGTTGAAAGCTCCTTTGATGCCTTTGCCTGTGATTGAGGAGCCATTTCATAGGGTAGCTATGGATATTGTGGGGCCTCTGAGTACTCCAAGTTCCACAGGGAAAAAGTATATCTTAGTGGTATTGGATTATGCTACACGATACCCTGAGGCAGTGTCTGTCCTCCATTGAGGCAGAAAAGGTGGCAAATGCTTTGTTAGAGTTTTTTAGCAGGGTAGGTTTCCCAAAAGAAATACTGCCTGACAGAGCTGCCAATTTCATGTTAGACCTGCTGGCTTGTCTGTGGAAGTACTGTGGGGTGAAGCACCTGAAGACCACCCCCTACCATCCCCAGACTAATGGTCTTGTTGAGAAGTTAAACTCTATAATCAAGTCCATACTACGGGCATTTGCAGACCAGTTTAAGCGGGAGTGAGACAAATATTTGCCCCATCTGCTATTTGCTTACAGAGAGATTCCCCAGGAAGCCACAAGTTCTTCACCCTTTGAGTTGCTGTATAGACATAGGGTGAAGGGACCTCTAGATTTAATTCGATATGAGTGGGAAGGTGAGTGTGAACCTCACAAGGATTCCATTGTGGAATATATCCTAAACCTCAGGACAAGGCTCAGGGAACTCATGGGTTTGGCCCAGGACAACCTGGCTGAAGCCCAACAACAGAAAAAGGTATGGTATGACAGGAATGCTTGAGCTAGAGAGTATGCTGTAGGGCAGCAGGTAATGGTTCTCATTCCTGTCTGACACAACAAGCTGCAAGCAGCTTGGGAGGGACCCTACAAGGTGGTAAGAAAGGTAAGGGATGTTAACTACATGGTGGAACTGCTAGGCAGCAGGCAGGGGCAAAAATTGTACCATGTTAACATAATGAAACCTTACCATGATAGGAAGGCCCTTGTGCTGAACATTTGCAGTGGATTTCATGAGGAGTCTGAGGGAGATCTATTGATTGATCTCCTCAGAGAGGCTCGGACTGACACCTCAGTGGAAGGGGTAGCAATGTCCCAGCAGCTATCTCTTACCGAGGTTCGAGAAATCCGAGCAGTGTTACAGGAGTTTGGGGACATGTTCACTGGGAAACCAGGGTGCACCCACCTGGTGCAGCACCAGGTGGATACATGACCCCAAAGGCCTATTAGGCAGGCATGTTATAGGGTGCCTGAGAGAGTCGAACAGACTCTGAGGGAGAAGATACTGAAAATGTTGGAACTAGGGGTAATTCAAGCATCCAAAAGTCCCAGTGCCTCCCCAGTGGTGCTGGTGCCAAAGAAAGATGGCAGCACCAGGTTCTGTGTGGACTACAGTAAATTAGTCACACAGAGTCAGATGCTTACCCTTTGCCTAGGACAGATGAGGCCATAGAGCAGCTGGATGGGGCTAAGTATCTTACAACCATTGATCTTACCAAGGGTTACTGGCGGGTGCCCTCGACTCCCAGTGCTAAAGAGAAGTCAGCCTTTGTGACTCCTTTTGGCTTGTATTAGTTCACAAAGATGCCCTATGGGATGAAACATGCCCCAACAACTTTCCAGAGGCTGGTAGATCATATCCTAGCAGGAGCAGGAGGGTTTCCCCTTGCTTACCTAGATGATATTGCATCTACAGCCATTCCTGGCAAGAGCACTTTCAACATGTCAGGGAGGTGCTGAACAGACTACGAGGGCAGGGTTGACCATTAAGTGCAGCAAATGTCAGGTGGGTATGGCAGAGGTCTCCTACCTGGGACATAGAGTGGGGAGTGGTAAGATCAGGCCAGAACCTGCCAAAGAAGAAGCCATTCATGCCTGGCCTGCACCTGTTACCAAAAAAGCAGGTGAGGGCATTCTTAGGGACAACAGGGTACTGCAGAAAGTCCGTCCCCAGTTATAGTACCAGAGCTGCTCCCCTCACAGTCCTGACAAGGAAGAACAGGCTAAATAAGGTAGTGTGGACCACACCATTTGAGCAGGCATTCCAGGAGCTTAAAGAAGCTTTGGAAGGACCCCCTGTGTTAGCCAGTCCAGATTACAGCAAAGAATTTGTTGTTCAGGTGGATGCTTCACCATGAGGCGGCGGCTGTACTTAGCCAGATTTCTTCAAAGGGAGAAGAGCACCCAGTGGTTTATCTCAGTCATAGGCTCCATCCCAGGGAGGAATATGCTATGCAGCTGTAGAAAAGGAATGATTAGCCATAGTGTGGGCACTGCAGGAACTTCAGCTTTATCTGTATGGAAGAAAATTCACTGAAGTGACAGATCACAACTCCCTAACAGGGTTAAACAAAGCCAGCCAGCAAAATGCCAAGTTGCTAAGATGGATCCTAGGGTTGCAAGCATATGATATGTCAGTGCAGCACCGCAGTGAGATTAGCAATGCCAATGCAGATGGGCTCTCAAGACAGGGAATGGGGTAAGGTATACTCAGATAGACCTAACCCTCTCAACATTTCTGAAGGGTCACTTCAAACTAGCTTGAGTTCTCCAGGGGGGAGATGTGTGAAGATAAGTAAAGGCTGCCAGCCTAGCTAGATAGAATTTTGTAGATAATTCTGTCATTTGTAAATACTAATGTAAGCTACAGGCTTGTTTTGTTAAATGTGAAAAGACTGCATTGGATATTGAACTGCAAAAATGTAACAACAGTGCACTCTGCTGTAAGAAAGCTAAGTCAAGCATTTTATGACTGTCTTTGATGTCAAAATTCGGAGCCGATATGTCTGGATGAAGGAATTCTGCCTATTGTTTTGAGGCCAGAGTTAATGGCTAGAATTTGCATCTATAATTTTTTTTTATTGCTCTGGTAATCTGAAATGAATCAGTGGTACCGTGTTAACAATTTATGGACAGAAAGAATGAGAGCATTAGAGCATTTGTCTTGAGAACATCCAACATCACCAGCACTGTCTTGTTCTAGATGCAAGTATGATTTTAGAACCGTGTTTTCTCTTAGATATAGCTAGGAAATATGAATATTAGACTAGTTTGTTTATCTGTGATCTCAGAGCTTTTGCTATTGTATTATTTTAAGAATTTCTCTGTGACTTCTGAACTCTTGACTGGCACTGTGTAGTTAGAAGTATTGTCTTGTGTTTTTATTATTTATTATTTAATATTTTTAAAACTTTCAACTGTGGCTGTTTTGTGTAGAGATCATTTAAGCTCTAAGAGTGCATAGCATGTATAAAGTGATATTGTACCAAGTCACTCCAAATAAGTCTTGACTGTTAGGTTGCACTTACCATTTGGATAATAATATTACACAGTAATAATTGGACACCCTTTTAATGGCTTTTGAGTAGCTGATGAATATTAGCTGGGTGGTGGCAGTGATTTTTATCATATAGTCGTATAGAACCTGTGCCAGCCTTCCCCAGGAGTGTCTGTGTGGTTGTATAAACTCTTATCTCAAAGTGTTTGTGTGTGTCAGCTACTTGGGCAGGGACATGAAGCACTGGTTGGACAGAGAGGGTGCTGGAGGTATTAGCTTGCCCCCTAGGCTGAGATCTGGACCCTATAGCTGTGCCAGAGGGGAGTCTTATTGGAGACCTGGAGAGAAAGGGAGCAACCAGCCCCAGACTGACTGTGATCTCTGTGTGCTCTTAAGGGAAATTGTACTTTACTGTGTGTGTATTTATTACCCTTTCCCTATATCAATGCTCCTCACTGGTGTTAATGGTGAGGATTGAGGCTCCTTGATTGCTGGGCCAGTGCACGGGTGTCACACCTTATAAGGCCATTATTGAATGCAACACCCCTTTCGCCATGTGCCTTGCAAAGCACATGCAGCAGCTGGAGAGAACACAGAGGTTTCTCACCAGGAGAATCCAGGCCCTCAAACATTTACTATACACAGATAGGCTAAAAGCCCTATCCCTCTACTCAGTTTCATACAGACTCCTCAGAGGTGACCTCTGTCTGGCATAAAAGTGATCATGGACACCAGCTTGATGGGACTGCTTCATATCCGCAAGTCAAGCTCCACTTGAATAACTCGCACGCGTGGCCTCAACCTTTTCTGTTACATCAACAGGACTTGTTGGTGGGTCAGATTTGTCTCCCAGAGACTCCCCTATCTATGGAATAGATTCTGTCTTCACGTCAAGCAGAATACCTCTTTAACCCTTTTTAAGCACAACCTGGATAACTGGATGAGAAACAGAAAATACACCCCTGGGATTCCACCCATGTCCCTTGTGGATAGGGCATCGGGTGTTGACGTGTATAAACCTGGGCTAAACTCTTGGCTAGGCTTATAAGGGCCTCAGGGCCAATAGTCTAGTAACCTCCTATGATCCTATGTTATCAAGGTCTAATGGACTGCACTATTAGTAAATGTTGAAGGCAGCCATTACCACTCATGATTTGCATCTTCGCATAATGCATTACAAGGAAGGAAAATGAAACTGTACAATCAAGTTATACTAAATGTTAGATATACAAGCACACAGTCTATACATTTATGCACACACACACACACACACACACACACACACACACACACACATGCACACACGCGCACACATGCACACACACGCACGCACACACACACACACACACACACACACTCATATATAAGCATAACATTCCATGGAAACAGAAAGTAGTCAACCATACAATGATCACCTGCTACACATCAAAAATGCAAAAATCGATCCACAAAGGCTAGAAAAAAAATCAGAAAACACCCCTGTGCTAATTATGCACATCAACTCTGAGATCACATTACAGTGGGAAAAGTGTATATGCCCTGATCCCCAGTACACCGCAATCTTATGTTGAAAATGCCAGCACAGCTGCTTTTAGGTAAACTGTAACGGATTTTCACAAAAGGTTCTGCAACCACCTACACTATTTTACATATTCACTATATACGTTTAAATATGCAAACCTGAAATTTACTGCTCAATATATGAAATGCAGCTGCAACAAAAAACTTTGACCAGTCGTGTATCCATTAGCAAAATGTTTATAACCACAACACACTTGTTATGTCTTCTCTTAAAATGGACACTCAGAGGCATCACCCCCAAGAATGCCTGGTAGATCCTCACCTACAATTAATCAGTGCACTTGTTTCTCCTTGGGAGAAAGCCAGGCACATTCATTCTCTGTATATGGTGACAGCCCTACTTCACATTCATTCCCTGTCCTCAGTAAGAATCTAATCAGTTCAGTTATAGGCAAGAATTATATTGCAGGGGGAGATTGGCCTAATCGTTAATGTGTTTACTTTACAGACACAAAGTGCAGGGATTAATTCTCACATGGGGTAACTGGCTAGGCTTAAAATGGCCTGAAAGGGAAGGTTGCCTGGTGCTAACCTATGAACTGTATGAACTCTATTACAATGCTATGTAACCTTCTCCTGTAATTAGTGTAGTCCAGATACAGATTTGCTGTATCCAGGACTGTATGTAAGCTTCTGAGCGCCCCCAAGCTTTTATGTGTTGGAGGAAAGTCTTCTAGCTTGTCAGTGGGAGAGGTAAGCAATAGGTAACCTTTCTACCACATAAGGAGTTGTTCTGGCCCAGAAATTGTAGTTATTGGCCATCTGGGCAATCTTTTCCATCTCTCTCACCTTTCTGATTTGAAAGCCCACATTTGCACTTGTTTCTTTCCTGTAACTAGTCTAGTGCAGATACAGATTCTTAGTTTTAGCACTTGAATGTGCTTATTCATGCTCAGCACTTGTTCAGTACTTGTTGTAAGCACTAAATAAGCTATTAATTACTATAGCACTCAACCTTCCTCATTACCTAGAGGAAAACAGTTTTTGCACTTACTTTCCTCACTTGTTTAGAGAAAAACAGCTCTTGTACTCACTTTCCTCACTTACCTGGGTGAAAATAGTTTTTTATTCAGGCATGTCCAAGGGTCAGCTCCCACTGTTCTCTCCTGTCTATCTAATGAAGCTGGGCTCCTTGGGGCAATGTAGAAATTGCCTCATGTACACAGACAACCCTCTCCTCCTACCACCCAACACTACAACCTGTGAGAGATGCACTTAGCTAGCCAAACTGGAGGTAAAGCTCTCTCCAACCAAGACTGAACTTGACATTCAAGAGAAGGTAAACACTTGTACCACACCACACTTATCACATAGTTTCACTAAATCTACACCACCAAAATCCACACATAGAAACTCAAAAACATTCACAGAGGCTCTCAATAATAATCTGCTAAAGCAACAGAGACCTCCAAAGCAGAAATGCAAGCAACTTCCATCCCCCAACACAACCCAAATGACACATAGCCCACAGACTCAGTGTGCCACTCAACCACAGCCAATAAGGCAAAACAACGTATCCAACACACTAATCATAGGTGACTCTATAGTCAGGCACAGTGATGTCCCACTCCGCAGGCTAAACAAGGAGAAGGTTACTGTCAGCTGCCTGTTGGGTACTAGAATCTGCCACATAACCCACGCTCTCAGGTCAAACCACAACAAGTACAAATATGACAATGTCATTGTCCATATCAGTGTGAATGACCTGAGATGTACCTCCCTGGACTACATGAAAAGAGACATGGAGGAGCTCTCCGATCTTGTAGCCCAGGCAGGTATGACCCTAGCCCTGAGTAGCATTCTGCCATCATCCAGAATAATACCACAGTACAAGGACAAAATGATTGACTTCAACAATTGACTAAGCTTCTGGTGTCATTCTAAGGGGATCCAGTATCTGTCTGCTTGGGATGACATGGTCGACAGACCACAATGCTCTGCCAGAGATGGCCTGCACCTGTCGCCCCTGGGATTCCGGATACTGGCTAAAGCTCTTGCCGCCCCTATAGTGCCTTTTTAGGCAAGGTTCAAATGACAAATTCAACACTGTAACAGGAACAGGCAAGCAAAAACTGAGGGTAATGCTACTCAGTGCTAGAAATCTAAATCTCAAACTGCACTCATTCGAGACACTCCATAAAATGGAGAACATCGTTATCAGTGCAGTGACTGAGACCTAGTTCAAAGCTCCAGAGAGCACCCCTGCACTACTAGACTATAACTCATACCACATTTTTCGGCCATGTAACCTAGACCGGAACACCAAAGGCGGAGGTATGTCCATATTCATTAAGGATATCCACACCTCCAGGCTAGTTGCTCAGCATAATGCATCCGAGGTTATCCAAGTGCAACTAACTCTGGGCAAAACTGCAATCCAAACTGTAGCTTGCTACAGATCCCCCACCATGCCCAGGACTCCCACTCCTCTTTTTTTGATGTACTGAAAAATATTAGGGTTCAATCAAACACCCTAATAATGGGCGATTTCAACTACCCCACCATTAACTGGGAAAACTACTTGCGTACCAACTCCTTCACACAACGCTTTCTGGAATTCATAAACTCCAATGCCCTAGATCAACTTATCCACACCCCCACCAGGGGCAACAATATCCTAGACCAAGTCATTACCAACATGAGTGACCGGTGTTCCACACCTGAAGTCAACTCCTCGTTGGCCCGATTCGACCAGAAGCTAATCAACCTTAATATCCACATCCCGCCCCCACCCCCCATTAAGGAAATCATGGTAAAAGATTTCTCCAAAGCCAACTTCATGCTTCTAAAGACAGAAGTGATGGACTTCATGACACCCATGCAGATGGACAATACAGTTATAACTGCTGAATCCTACACAAATGCACTCTATAAGCAGTTACATGAGTGCATGGATCGTGCTATACCAAACAGAACCAAGACACTATCCTCCAAAAAATGGAAGCCAATCTGGTGGCCCCCTTCATAAGCAAACTGTACAACAGAAGGAAGAAATTGTTGCAAAAGAGAGTAAAATTCCATGAGTGGAAGAGCTCCCTGGTCAGCCTCAGTAAGAAGCTGAGATCCCTTATAAGATCCTCCAAAGCTAGCTATGAAAACAAAATCGCCACTGATTCTAAGAACAACCACAAAGCATTCTATAGCTATGTCAAGAATCTCAATGGCAACATCCAGATCTGCTCTGAGTTACAGCACAACAGCATGAAAATTACAGAACCAACTGATATTGCCAATATCCTGGCAGATAGGTTCAGTGCTAACTTTACCCCCCCGCCCCCTAAAGGGCCGATATCTATACAGGAAGAATGCAGAATCCCTGTAATCACAACTACGCAGGTAAAAGCTGCACTCTCTAAAGCCAAAAACACAGCATCCATGGGACCGGACAACATCTCAGGCTGCATTTTACATGAACTTCAGAACGATCTGGCTCCACACTTAAGCACCATGTTCAATCATAGCCTCATATCAGGCTTTGTGCCCACTGAATGGCATACAGCAACAGTTATCCCACTCCACAAAGGGGGAGCCACCACTGATCCTGGGAACTATCGCCCTATTAGCCTGACGAGCCTGGTCTGCAAGGCCATGGAACGTATCATCATGGAACTCATAAACAAAGACATTGGTAACCACTAAACTCTGGATCCCACCCAGTTCGGGTTTGTGAAAGGCAGATCATGCCTCCTGAACCTGATCAACTTCTTTAAGGCAGTCACCAAAGCCGTAGATGAGGGTAAGGTGATTCACACAGCCTATCTTGACCTTGCCAAGGCTTTCAACACCATCCCCCATTCTGGAATTATAGCTAAACTCACTAAACTAGGCATAAATCCCTACATATGTAGAAAACAAATTCAGGAGTGCACCAATGCTGATACCAAAAACTTCACGAAAAAACTTTAGATAAAATCCTTTATTACACAAAAATCCCAGGACAGTAGTGAGCGCTTTCACGTTCAATGACGCTTCATCAGACTTTAACACTGACTAACAAAAACACAGAGATTTTATACATCTTGGTGTCACGTATTAGACAATGGCTCTCAACACCATTTTAATTTTAGGGTTTTAGAAGTAATAAAAAGGACAAGTAGGCTAGGCAACATCAAGAATCTTACAGAGGAAATCGAGGGCAAATGGATTTTGAGACTGCAGACACATCAATATGGACTCAATGATAGAATTAGTTTGAAACCATTTTTAGCTGCTAGGTCTTTTAAGCACTAGAACCATATATGTTTTTATATTTCTATTTTTAATGCTTGACAACTCATTCAGTGTTTTGCTATTCATTAGCAATGTTTTAACCATTTGTTATTTGTTGCTAAGATGCTAACTTGCAATTAATTAATTAAGGGCGTGACACCAAGATGTATAAAATCTCTGTGTTTTTGTTAGTCAGTGTTAAAGTCTGATGAAGCGTCATTGAACGTGAAAGCGCTCACTACTGTCCTGGGATTTTCGTGTAATAAAGGATTTTATCTAAAGTTTTTTCGTGAAGTTTTTGGTCTCAGCATTGGTGCACTCCTGAATTTGTTTTCTACATTTGTTGGCTTATCGTAACGGGAGTGCTTTACTCTATTGGGAGGTTTGTTTCTTTGCTTTGACTATAAATCCCTACATCACAAGATGGGTTGCCAACTGGCTCACTGACAGAACCCACACTGTAAAAGTTGCACACTCCAAATCTGACCTCAAACCAGTGACAAGTGGAGTACCACAGGGTTCAGTCCTGGGACCTCTCCTGTTTGGTATCTACTTCTCTGAAGTACACGCTAACACATTAGGCCTCTGGCTGACAAAGGTTGCAGATGACTGCAAACTAGGAGCCATAGTCGAGTCCCCAAATGATGTTGAAATCCTACAGAAGGGCCTCGCTGAGACAGATGCCATGGCCTCAAGCTCAATGCCTAAAAGTGCATTGTCACCCCCTTTGGTAAAAGCTCTGTACCCATGAAGTACTACATAGACAGCAGTCTACTTAACACCGAATGTGTGATAAGAGACCTTGGGACCCAGGAGGACAGTACACTGTCCTTTGATAGTCAAATTGCCACAGTAGTCAGGAAGTCCTTCTACATGGCATACCTCATCATAAAAGGGTTCTCATCCAGGAAAAAAGAGGTCAATGTTCCCCTCTACTCGACACTCATTAGACCCATTATAGAGTACAACGCCCCTTTTGGAATGTACCTCACAAGACATCTGAAGCAGCTGGAAAGGCCACAGAAGTACCTCACAAAGAGGATTACTGGCCTCAAACAGATGCCCTACACTGACCGTCTCAAAGAACTCCAGCTTTACTCCGTAGCATATTGCCTACTCTGAGGTGATCTCTGCCTAACATATAAAGCTATGTCAAACCCAGAGCAGTTGGACATGCTACACCTAAAGAAATCACAATCCCTCCGAGCTACACGCTCTAGGGACCTAAACCTTGTCACCACAATAAACAGGACATGCTGGAGGGATAGATTCCTGTCCCAGAGACTTCCCATACTCTGCAACAGGCTACCCGTCTATGTCAAGCAAAGTTCTTTATATATATATATCTATATATAGATATATATATATATATATATAGATAGATATATACAGTAGATATACACATGCACACACACACACACACACACACACACACACACACACACATATATATATATATATATATATATATATATATATATATATCACACACACACATATTTCTTTGTGCCAGTCCCAAGCCCGGACAAATGGGGAGGGTTGCGTCAGGAAGGGCATCCGGCATAAAACTTTGCCAAATAATTCATGCGGACACCAGTAAATATTTCCATACCAGATCGGTCGAGGACCGGGTTAACAACGACTGCCACCAGTACTGTTAGCCAGCAGGGTGCTGGCGGAAATTGGGCTACTGTTGGCCAAAGGAGGAGAAGAGGTGGAAGGCATGGCCGAATGCAGGAAGAGAGGAGAAAGGCTAGGACTGTAGTAGTGAGGGTCAGAACTTTGAATGTTGGCAGTATGACTGGTATAGGGAGAGACTAGCTGATATGATGGACAGAAGGAAGGTTGGTATATTGTGTGTGCAAGAGACCAGATGGAAGGGAGTAAGGCTAGGTATATCGGAGGTGGGTTCAAATTGTTTTATCATGGTGTGGATGGGAGGAGAAACGGTGTAGGAGTTATCCTGAAGGAACAGTATGCTAAGAGTGTTTTGGAGGTCAAAAGAGTGTCGGATAGAGTGATGTTTATGGAGCTGGAAATTGATGGTGTAATGATGAATGTTGTTAGTGCTTATGCTCCACAAGTTGGGTGTGCGATGGATGAGAAAGAAAATTTTTGGAGTGAGTTGGATGAAGTGGTGATCACTGTACTCAAGGGTGAGAGAGTGGTGATTGGAGCAGATTTCAATGGGCATGTTGGTGAAGGGAACAGAGGAGATGAGGAAGTGATGGGTAAGTATGGTGTTAAAGAAAAGAATGCAGAAGGTCAGATGGTAGTGGATTTTGCAAAAAGGATGGACATGGCTGTGGTGAATACATATTTTAACAAGAGGGGGGAGCATAGGGTGACATAGAAGAGTGGAGGAAGATGCACACAGGTGGATTATATCTTATGTAGGAGGGCCATTTTTTAGGAGATTGGAGACTGTAAAGTGGTGACCGGGGAAAGTGTAGTTAGGCAGCAAAGGATGGTGGTTTGTAGGATGACACTGGTTATCAAGAAGAGGAGGAGGAGTGTGAGGGCAGCACCAAAGATCAAATGGTGGAAATTGAAAAAGGGTAATTGTGAGGTGGAGTTCAGGGATGAGTTAAGACAGGCACTGGATGGCAGTGAAGAGTTACCAAATAGCTGGGTAATTACAGCAGAGCTAGTAAGGGAAACCACTAGAAAGGTGCTTGGTATGACATCTGGACAGAGGAAGGACAGCAAGGAGACATGGTGGTGGAATGAGGAAGTACAGGAGAGTATACAGAGAAAGAGGTTAGCAAAGTAGAAGTGGGATTGTCAGAGAGATGAATAATGCAGACAGAAGTATAAGGAAGTGAGGTGCATGGCAAAGAGAGAGGTGGCGAAAGCTAAGGATAAGGCATATGAAGAGTTGTATGAAAGTTTGGACACTAAGGAAGGAGAAAAATACCTGTACCAATTGGCTAGACTGAAGGACTGAGCTAGGAAAGATGTGCAGCAGGTAAAGTTGATAAAGGATAATGAGGGAAACATACTCACAAGCGAGGAGAGTGTGTTGAGGAGATGGAAAGAGTACTTTGAGGGGTTGATGAATGAAGAGAATGAGAGGGAGAGAAGGTTGGATGATGTGGGAATCATGAAGTACAATGGATTAGCAAGGAGGAAGTAAGGATAGCTATGAAGAAGATGAAGAATGGAAAGGCTGTTGATCCAGATGAC
>NC_056745.1:1230300871-1230370871 GCF_019279795.1 Protopterus annectens
TGTATTAGATTTTACAGTTTGCCCTATTCTTTTTACTACTCAAGAAAATGAGCACACACATCTTCTTCTTAGTCCAATGAGATGAAGGCTTAAAAGGTATGGTAGTAAAATATTTTATGACATTCCCTTTCAGGAAATACTGACATTTTTCACACTAACAAGATGCAATGCTTGTCTTGCAAAGTTAGTTTAAAGAAAGACAGATGACTGGAAAACTACTTCTGACCAGTCTGAACATGAGCCTATGCGCATGGAAAGTATATCTGCCCAGTACAGACCAGTGCAGATTGACAAGTGATAATGCCACTTCATTGTCATTAAGACAAAGAAAGAATGAAAAAGAGTGACAGTAGTTTTGAATCAGTGCAGTTTACATAATAAAAATTAAAAAAAGACTGGCATATGTTCAGAAGGATATGTGAATGTTTTTTTTTTTTACTCCGGATGAGAGAGAATACTTTTATATCACAGATATATTCTTAACTTTTGTTTTATAAAGGCCCTATCATATTGATAGTCTGTTATGCTGAAAATCTTTTTTTATGAAAAAGCCTCCTTTTGTTGTCTGTAAATAATTTGTTCTTCATTGTGTTGCAGACTATTTTTTTCTTGACTCTTTCTGGATTCTTGAAATATGGTGAATGGTTTCTCTCTGCCTCAGTTTCTCAGATATATGCACTCAACCGATCTACAGTTTCCTGTTTATTCCTGTTCACTGTTGCCTGGTTTGGCACTCATTGAACTCAGATCAGAGAAACTAATTCTGGAGGGTGTGTTAGCTCAACGCTGGGCATGCATACACAAACATGCACACATACACTAACTCACACCTACAGACTGTTTGGTGGATCGCCATGTCCCATACAGCACATCTTATCTTTGTGGTGTTGGAGCAAACCACAGTGCTACATAAAACCAACATTCATATAGTGAGAATTTTCAAGCACATCATAACATGTACCCCTCAAAAGGCCCCAGTTGGCAAACCAGGAGCTGTGAGGTAGCAGTGCTAACAACTGTGGCTCTATCTCACCCCAGCCTCTCTTCATATAGTTTCTGGTGCAGACTTTGTATCATTCGTTTAGTCTCATTTGGATTATCCCCCATCCCAAGCCTAAGAAAGTCATTCAGAGCTTAATGTAGAACTCTACAGAGTGTCTCCCATAAGCTTTAGAATGCATTGTAATATGCAGATGTACACTTCAGCAGTAGTTATATAGTGGTATCCCACTGTTTTGGGATACAATACAGGAATCATAGGAAATACAAGGAGACTGAGTTTTGTGACCATTTATGCCTTGTCAATACCCATATCTAGATTGTACCTCATTTTGTAAGGAGGGCTGTTTTAGTCAAGTCAAGGATGAATTTGTGAATAACCATCCAATCATCCAGTTTCCATTTAAAGGAATATAATGTATCACACTGCTTGATTTGTAGGAGTCTGTTTCTGAGGTGGGGAATATGCTGAGTAATTAACCTATCTGTCCAATGTGTTTTACTAATTTGCTGATAAACATTTAAATTTCTGGTTCTGTTTTTTACGAGATTATTTGATTTGTTGAGATAGAAAATAATGAGGACCATTGGTTCCCTAAAGGCATGGAAGGTAAGGCGTAGATCTCCCATCAGAATTCTATACGATACTGAATAAGGATGCAGCTTCAAGTCTTTTCAGGTAGCTTAGGACTTTTAAGCCAGGTTCTTAGGAATCTCAGGGGTCTTTCTAGTGGTTTATTATGTCTAGACAGGTACATCTCAAAGCAGGCACTGTATTTAATAACTGGCCTAATCAATGCTGAATGTAAGGTGAAAATAAATCACATCTTTAAATCTGGATGATAGTTTTTGGCAATTATATGTACAAATGTTTTGACAATTATATGTACAAAGTTGAAGGATGTTCTGAATGCTGTTGTTACATGATGATCAGATGAGAAGGAAATATAAACACTTGTCCCAAGGTCTTTAACACCTTTCTCATTTTGGACTGAGGTGTTGTTTAGGCTGTTTACCACATCTGACAATATTGTACTTTTTAGCATTTAACCTAAGACCATTTTTCACACATTGTGTATTTTTACAACTGTAAGTTCTTGTTGACGGGCTTTGCCATTAGAAGGGGTCTTGGTTTATGATCTGGAGATCAGAAAAGTAAATGCCAGACAAAAGAGGTCCCAACACTGAGCCCTGTATAACACCACTGGTCACCTTCATACTCTTTTATGAGACAACTGCTACCCTCATCACGTGGGTTCTGTATTTAGCCATTTTGCTATTCATTTTACTATGTAGGGATCTATTTGTAATGCTAGCATGGGGGATGGTGTCAAACACCTTGTCCAGGTCAAGGTTCACTGTTTGTACAAGATGTCCACTGTTAACAGCCTGTGTTATCTTTCAAAGAAGTTAGATTCATTAGACAGGATCTACCTTTGACAAAGCCAAGCTACTGAGCACCTCGCCTGATAAGATTTATAATAATAAAGGGAATATAATAATAATGGAATGTATACTAGACTGGATTCTATACTGCGGTGGTGGTGCTGCAGTAGTGTTGTCACCTCACAGTTAGACATTGCCCATTCGATTCTCAGTTAGAGCGTCTTCTGTGTGACGACATGCGTGAATGGGCGTTCCTTCATTGAAGGTTGTGTGTTAGGCCCGGCAAGCCAGCACGTAAAACTCTACTGCCAATCATTAGCGGACCGGAGTTTCACTGAGGCGACTCCTAACCGGGAAAAGCCGAAAGACACAAACAAATACTAGACTGGATTCTCACTAAACTACCAAATACTGCCCACCAATGTGGCACACTACCAAACTCTCTCAGCGACCACAACCCCACCTTTATCCTCAGACACAAACATAAAAGTAATAATGCACCCTTCCTTCTACAAATCCAATCCAACAATAATTTTCCCAAAGATCACTTCTTAAGAGCCTTGAAACACTGTAACTGGTTTCCCATCAAAACCTTTCCACTAGACATGGCAGTTGAGTACTTCAGCTCCACATTTCTAAACATCCTCAAACAACTAGCCCCAATAAAAACAATTAGGGTACGTAGTAACCCTATGCCATGGCTCCAGAAAACCACAAGAGCCCTACTTAAAAACAGAGACAAAGCCTGGAAGACCTGGTGCCATAACAAATCACTCACAAATAGGCAAGCCTTTCTTGAAGTACGAAATATAGCAAAAAGGAGGCTAAGCTTGACAAGCAAAATTACTAAATCTCTCTACAAAATAAATATAACACAAATCCACAAAAATTCTGGGCAACAATAAATAACATGCTCCGGCCTGGCAAATCCACCCCCCCACCAGATATAACAGGTAGATATAACAGGTACAGGCTATCAAAGTCTGTACCTGTTATATCCACCCCCCCACCAGATATAACAGGTACAGACTTTGATAGCCACCAACTTTAACAACTATTTCACCTCCTCAGTACTTAAACTCTTAAAAAGCATTACTCCCACCAACATCCCACAATCCCCTAAAGACCAAATAAACATCATGCCCTTCTCACACGACTGTACCAACATCCATCATCCAGAAACTCTTTGCAAAACTCAAACCAACCACCCTGGCTGCCGACAACCTTTCTGCTGAATAACTCCAACTTGCATCTACAGCTATAGCCTACCCCATTTCACTACTAATTAATAGATCTATTACTGAACACACCGTTCCATCCTTGTGGAAAACCTCATACATTACACCCCTCTACAAAGGGTGGCCCCTTTCTAGACCTTTCCAACTGCCACCCAACTGCAATCCTTTCATCCCTCTCAAAGATCCTAGAAAGTTGTGTTTATCACCAGTTCCTCTCCTACCTCCTTTCAAACAACCTTCTCTCCACAACCAAACACAGTTTCCGCCTATCCCACAGCACCACCACTGCCCTACTCAAGTTCACCAATACTGTAAATTCCTACAGAAACCAAGGTAAATTAGTCTCAGCTACCTTCTTAGACTTACCCAAAGCATTTGATATAGTTTCACATAATAAACTACTATCCTGCCTCTCTGATCTCAGCACTAATAACCCCACTCTACTGTGGTTTAAAAGCTACTTAGATAACCGCCAACAGTCCGTCAAATGGTGTAACTCCCTAACCCCCCCACTCCCAGTCTCCCTAGGTGTTCCACAAGGTTCAATACTCAGCCCCATTCTTTTTAATATCTTCACAAACCAGCTCCACTTAGCAACCATTAAAGCCAATATAGTCCAATATGCTGATGACACAACCCTCATATGCTATGCATCCAATATCCAACTTCTCCAACAGAAAGCCCAAGAGGCCTTCTCTGACATATAAAATTGGTTTAATAACTCACAACTGATATTAAATACCAAAACACCACAACTTATGCTATTCCACCCAACAAAATCCAACAACCTCTCTTTCTCCATACTGTCCGCCAACAAGACCCAAATCACCCCTGTCTCAGAGACTAAACTTGTAGGACTTACCATTGACCAGCAATTCAAATTAAAAAAACACATATCAACAACCATCTCCAAAGTCCACAAAAAGTTAGGCTCCCTCTATCAATGTAAAAAGGTATCTAACCTCCAAATCTCGTATTGCAATAGCCTGCACCCATCTCCTATCTACTCTACTATATGCATCCCCAGTTCTAACAAACTTATACAAAACTGACTTGAATAAACTCTCCTCCTGCTACAACAAAATTGCTACATTTTCTACCAATATCAAATCACGATCCCACCATTGCCGCTCCCTACATTCGTTATGTTGGCTAGAATTCACCAACCTACTAAGGAACCATCAACTCAACCTAGCTCACCAAATACTGTATTATCCTGAGAAAACCCCTGACCTGACAGGCATTCTAAACTTCTACAATTCTAATCGACAACTACGGTTCAGCAACAAAGCCTTAACTGAAACCATTCCATGTAAAAACAACTCCAGAGAATCCTTATTTAACCATGAAATTGCTAAAATATGGAACAACCTCCTTCCTGACCTCAAGCTACAAAACTCTACAACCTCTTTCAAGAACCTACTCAAAACAGACCTCTACACCAACCATCTATGCAACTGTAATGGTCAACCCTAAGGCCTCACCCACAAATCGTGACATATTCCCCTCTCTCCCTGGTCAACACATGTAACAGGCTCTAACATAGCCTATATATATATATATATATATATATATATATATATATATATATATATATATATGTGTGTGTGTGTGTGTGTATATATATATATATATATATATATATATATATATATATAATGTGTGTACATATATATGGATATAGATATATAGATACATACACACACACACACACACACACATATATATATATATATATATATATATATATATATATACACATATATAGATATATACATATATGTATATATGTGTGTATATATATATATATATATATATATATATATATCTATCTATACACACATATATATATATATATTATATATATATATATATGTGCATGTATATGTATATATATATATATATATATATATATGTGTGTATATATACGTGTCATACATCTAAACTTAATACATACTCTTTTACATTAGGGGAATATCTTGCAACACTCTACCCATGTTCTCCATCTAAGCTGACTGTATATACTGTACATTTTGTTATATGTTTGTTTATCCCAAAATGGGCAATGTTCACAATTCACAACCATGCCTGTTAGACATTTTGAGTAACTCACTGTGAAGTTCAGAGGCACGGTCTAGCCCCATGGGGAATTTCCATGTTCTTAGGCCCATGGGAATCAAGTCATTCTACAAACACTAGCCGTTTTCCAGGTCCACCTTCCAGAATTTAAAAACACCTTCCAAAAACTTGAGCTGCCTGTTGACTGGCCCAAAGTGCTCATTTTGTTGCTTAATTTCAGAAGAAAACACAAAACCACCATCAAGCTATTTTTTAGAGAGGAGTTGTCATTAAAAGAGGGCCTGCCTGCTCTGTGCTATGTGTTAGAATGATTTTTACAATGTTCGGAAAAGCTATAGAAGGTCTAATCTGAACATTGATGAGAGTGAAGCATTACAATGTTTACAGGATGATGAGATTATTATTATCAAGCCAGAAGATAAAGGTGGTCTGGTAATTGTTATGGACTGGGCCTTCTGTGTGGGTTCGATGCATGATATGTTAAATAATACTAGTGCATACAAGTTGAGTGACACAATTTGGTTAATAGAATTGTCTTAATGGTGAAGGATTATTTATAAGATATGATGCTATGTCGTAGCATCCCCCCTGGATTATTTAAATATTTTGTAGTAGAGAAGCCAACCATCCTAAAGTTACATGGACTTCCTAAAATTCATAAGCATCCTATGTTACCCCCTTTTAGACCCATTGTCTCAGGCCGAGGATGGTGTACTGAATCACTCTCCATCTACACAGATAAGAACTTGAGGCCTGTCCTCAATAATAACAGATAAATCTAAAGAGATTCTAAGCAATTTTTGCATGATTTGGACATCTTTACTGAACATGAGCAGAGGTCGATGAATGGGTTGCTATTAGTCACGACGGACGTCTGCTCATTATTTGCTGTAATACCGAATTCAATAGGTATAGATACGGTACGTTATTATTTACTACTACAGAGACCGCAAGTCACTTTGAACATTGATTTGATTTGTTCCTTATTGGAGACTGTTCTGGAAAATAATGTGTTTATGTTTGATCGAGAGTTATATTTGCAAATAGAAGGTGTAGCCATAGGTACATCTATGGCAAATAGTTATGCTAATTTAGTCATGGTTCAGTGGGAGAGCAATACTTTCTTGAATCTAGATAAGGGGTGACAAGTGGTCTTCTACAGAAGGTTTTTGGATGACCTTTTTATTGTGGAATGGCAGCACAGATGGAATTACAGTTGTTCATAGATTATTTGAAACATAGCACATCTTTTCTTAGGTTTGATATGAAAGTAGCATCCAATGAAACAGACGTCTTGGATGTTATGATTTTTGGGAAACCCAGTGGTTCATTTAGCACTACTTTACATCATAAGGGGTGCACTAGGAACTACCTTATACATCGAAGTATGCACCCTGGACACATTTTTAAAAACATCATGAAATGGAAAGGCATGCGAATGTCCAGGTCGAATCCTGAATAACCGATTTTTGAAACTGACTTGAATGCTTTGAGAGATAGGCTTCTGGATAGGGGTTATCAGACACAAGAAGTGGACATTACTCTGAACAATGTCATAAGACTACAGTCTATAACAGCCAGGCTTTATTTTGTAGCAGCTGTTGAGGATCAGCTCATTTTAGGTAATAGGCATAGCACCATTCGGATGCCTATGTATTATAGTAACAATGTTAATAATTTTACAAATGTAGTCAAGAAATATTAGCCCATCCTGATTAACAATATTGAGATCTGGAAAACAGTGAGTGACTTTCCCAGTTTTTCATTTAAATATTAAAGGTCTCTCAAGAATATGTTATGCTATCGGGATGACAAGAGGATAGGATAGAATGTACATCTGCTACTATGCAACCTTGTAACAACTGCCGTTATTGCAGCTATATTGACATTTCTGGTATTTTTACACACTCAGACACTGGTAAAGTCTACACTTTCAAGATTGAAGCAGACTGTAAGTCAGTTAACTTGGGTGTATTTAGCAGTCTGCCAGACGTGTTTTAGTATTTACGGTGGCAACACCAATCGGAGGTTGAAGGACCGCATTCGTGAACATATATATGACATTACTACATGGTCTGAGAATAATCAATTAGCAAAGCACACTGCTCGTGTTGGACCCTCACATCAGTTCAAATTTATGGTCTTACAGAAAGTGCATGTCAGCAATAGGGGTGGTGATATAGAGAATTATACAGAAGCACAGTAGGTTAAATGAATGTTGAGGCTACGAGCATATAGGAGTAAAGGCTTAAATGAAAAAAAATCATTAAAACCATTTTTGAAACAAAGGGAATTGTATAGGTAGTTATTTTACTCATGGGTCTTTTATGTTATCTAGGACTGATTTTTAAAGACGGATTTTAGTAGTTTTTTATGCATGATGAATTTTTATGAGTGCTTGTCACTTTATTTCTGTTAAGATTGCTCATTGGATGTAATGTTTATATCCACATTATTTAAACAGTGGTGAAGTTTTGTCAGTTATGTCTGATGAAGCTGCGAAAGCGCTCACATTTTGTATTAAAGGATTGTTTGTTATACAACATGTTGACTTAGTCCTTTTATGATTTTTTTGGCTTCCTTTTTTTGTGGGGTCCGAGTTATTTCTCATCTGTGTTTCAGTTTTTGTTTGTTGGACTGACATATATATATATATATATATATATATATATATATATATATATATAGGTACACTAGACAATCTCAAAGTACTGAAATGCCGAATTTCAGTATTTTGTGACTGAATAGTCAAAAGTGCAGTTACGCGAAACTGCACTTTGTTGAATGCGGAAATGTCAAATCCAGTGACATGGTGTCGTGTTCATGATGTGTGGTGCAGTTTGTGCATTAAGCTAGGGATTCAGGTAAGTGGTGGTTATGTAAGGGTATTGGGTAGGGATTTTAGTGTGTGTGTGTGTGTGTGTGTGTGTGTGTGTGTAGTGGTGTTTTTTGTGCATTTTGTGTTTGTGTGTTTAGTGTGACCTCAGTGTTAGTATATATAAGTAGGAGGGTGTGGAGGGGTGCAGCCCTACACATGGGGGGTGCAGATGGGCTTGCCCCCATGTTTATAGGTAGGGTAGGTGTGTTAGTGTGTTATGTTGTGTTTGTGTGAGTTGTTTTATTTGTTGTAGTGTAGTTAGGTAGGTGTATGTGTGTTTGCATGCTGGTGTGTGTGTGTGTGTGTGTGTGTGTGTGTGTGTGTGTGTGTGTGTGTGAGTGTGTGTGTGTATGGTCGCAATTGTGGTATTCGCGGTTGTGGGCTTTCAGGTATGTGGTGTTTCGTCTATTCAGTCTCAAAATACTGAAATTCGATATTTCAGTATTTTGAGATTGTCTCGTGAATCTATATATATATATATATATATATATATATATATATATATATATATATAAATCCCAAATGAAATGGTGCACGTGAATGTACTGAGTAGGTACACAAAATAAATAACATAGATACCCAACAGTTCTTCAGCACTCCAAGTGAAATAAAATAAATGGAACAGCCACTGTGAAGAGAAGTTTTATTAAAGCATAGCCTGCATCAGCAACACAGACCGGTGACTGGTTTCGCCTAAAGCGTCATCAGTGTGTGATTTAAAAGGCAGAAACCCGGATTTAAATACTGAAAAAATACAGCCACAAGCAACAAATATTTAAAGGTACAAACACTAATAATACAATTGAACACAATTACCCAATCATTTCAATACTGACACAAATAAACTAGTAATTATATATCTAAACATATATATATATATATATATACATATATATATATATATATATATATATATCTATATATATATATATATATATATATATATATATAAATATACACACACACTCCCCCCAAACCTGATCAAAATTAATTGAACAAAACTTAATATACAATACCATGAAAACCCATAAAAACCCAATCTAATAGTACTCAACAGGGGCTTTATACAATAAAATACAGAGTCTTGTATACAAAATAGAAACCCATGTCATTATATACTAAATACTACCCTACCAATATATAGAAAAATGTAAATATATATATATATATATATATATATATATATATATATATATATATATATATTTACTACTCAGATTATGTATGCAAGATGCACATTAGTATGCTCATGCATTTATACAGAAAATACTGACTGCCAGGGAATAGGGTTTAAATCTATAAAACTTCCACCTATTAATATGTAAAGGATGGCTCTACAAACCATACTGCTGGCTGACACCAATTAATATATGAATCTCAAATGCTATGGTCTTTTGACCCATACCACTTTCATTAAGAAATAATACTGCTACGTGAGTGGTCAATTGGCTTTAACAGCATACAAAAAATTAACACTGTTGTCTTGGTCTAATGACCAGTACCAGCCACATCAAAATAAGCTCTAAACTGCATTACACTGCTTAAAACAGGCTTCCTGGAGATTCACTCAATTCAGTATCAGTCCAGCACAATACATTGTATCTTATCAACAGTAACTGTAGCAAGATTACAACCACTTTACTCACACACACATACACAAACACACACACACATACACAGACACAGACACACACACACACACACACACACACACACACACACACACACACACACACACACACACACACACACACACTAATTTCAAACAGAGGCTAATAATACCTTTCAGAGCCACAGTCCCTTTCTGCTGTTAAGGAAGTCACCACAACAAAGGTTACAAGCTACGGTCCACTCTTAATAAAAAAACTGTTGCAATATGCCTTATCATAATTATAGCTACATTGTCTATCCCTCTTTGGAAGGTGGTTGTTGTTTCTTAAAAGTTAGACATTTAGTGTAATTATATTTCTGCACATTACTAAGGAAACAGACACAAGCTTTTAAACTGAATAACAAGTCATTACTTGAAGAAATTAAGTAATACATTTTCAGAATTAAATATACAGAGGGAGGAATTACCGAACATGGAAATGCATAATAAAATATTTTACACAGGGAGATGTCTTAAAAATAGTAACTATCTGTTAACTAAGGTGTCTCGCACGTTTAAAACCATTTAACATTGTGAAAACAGAACTAATCCCTAGAGGCAAGCTCACCGATCCTGCAGTCTGTTACTCTTTTCATTTTCAGTTGACGAAAAGATGCGCCCGATACATGTAGCACTCAGAGAGGCAATTGACTAACAAACTGTATGCCACTGAATACAAAAAGTCTCTACAGCCACCATTATCTGCAGAAGTTCATGAGGGACTTCTTGAAATGAGTTAACAGTGGGAGATAAGAAAGTGTGGGGATGTTTGTGTGCTATCGTGTGTGTGTCTGCGTCTGTGTGTGTGTATGCGTGTGTATTAAGGAACAGTTTCACTACTCAAACCTCTGCTGTAGTCTTACTGAAAAAAAATATGGGATCTATACAGCTTTTTCACGTTTCAGATTTTTTTTTGCTGCAACTTTATAGTAAAAGTCTTGTTTGTCTGAATTCTTTTCACATTTCACATCTTTGCTGTATCTTCACTACAAACAAAAGCAGGTTTTATATACAGATTTTCTACATTTTGTTTCACATTTCACATCTTTTTTTTAAAAACAGACATAAGATCAGTAATTATATTGCTTTTTCTAATACAATGACTCACTGTCAGGCGATATAAATACTGTGCCCGGGCAGCTCCTTTTTGAAGGACCATTGTGTTCTAATGGTCACACTGTATTCTTTAATGGATTCATGTTTTTATGTAAGTAGTATAGTATGGGTCCCATCAGGGTCAGCCTAGGGTAAAACTTTATTAACCAAGCTGGAAGAAATGCATGTGTTAAGGATGTAGAGTAAATATGTTTATGCCAAACCAGTTAATAATTCCTTTTCCCCATGAACTTGCTTTCTTTGAAAATATGGCAAAACTGAAAATTGCACCTTAGGCAGCTTCACTGTGAACCATCGAAAGACAAATGGTGAAGGTTCACATCACAGAACACAAATAATCAAAATCCAAAAAGGATAACAATTCCAACTGCAACTGTTTCTTGCAGTAGGCATCCTGCACCCCCATACACTCCAACTTAAATAAATCAATTCCACAGTTACAGACACAAAAAGAAAAGAGAAATCCCCCAAAAGAAATGGAGGCACTGTCTGCACATGCTTAGAAACCACACTGGCAGTCATTTGTTATAGAAGTCAGTTGTTGCCATTCTTGTCAGTGGCATCTTAAAATTCAAGCACTTGGTGCTTGTGGAATATAATTCCTCCCACCTGTAGATAACACAATGTCATCTGATTTACCCTTCTAGTACCCCTTCTTGATGACTTAAATTGCCAGTAGACAGTTTATAGAGGGATGTGCTATATACTTCTGTCCACGACAGGTGCTATTAGCTTGATTTTTACCACAGTGTAGACCTCCTGTTGCTTCAATTTCCTTTGTGTTATATGCACCCCTTTGCACATACCTCTTAGCAAGAGACTTAAATAAATTGTTAGTAGCATTATTACATTTTTTCTTGGCCATTACTTCAAAGTGAGTGACAGTTCATGTGACAGGGGTGACATCAAGTCAAATTTTAACAATCACTGTGTGTTTTTTTTTACATTAAATCAAATACTTTGCAATAGACATAATAACATTAGGTAATATTCTTTAACATTTTTCTTTTGTATACTACTGATAATTTTCCAATATTTACATGCAGACCAGTCATTGCATTTATACCCATAGCAGTCTGGCAGTTAGTGCAGAGAATGAAGTCTATGAGCTGTTAACAAGCTGCTTCTAGTAGCCTAGGTTTTCATTCTTTCAGCTTCTATTTATTTGCTGCATAACTCTGAACAAGCTGATTAACCAGACAGTGCTTTAGAGCAAGTGAGGAACTAGGTAGGCCTTTCAATGATATTCTGTTAAAGATTATCAGTTTGAGCAATCAGTTGCATATTTTATGTATTTGATCAATTAGAAAAATAGAGTATGTTTTAATTGTTATATGTCCAGAGTAATTGACTGTCCTATATGTAAAATAGAGTAGTAAAAAAAGAAATCCCCCTAAAAGGTATGTGCTGGCTCAGATATAGCCTTACTCTTGAAAGACCATATTTCAATCCCACAGTAGGAAAAATGTTTCGATAAAATCATGATATCTGACTTCAGAAATAAGTAAAAAAACCTTATACAAATACATTACACAAATAAGCTTGCAGCATACCTCAAGAAGACCTAAATCTTCAGTTGTTCAATTGATAAAATAAGGCAAAAGCTGGCCATCTGTTTAACCCCTTTCTACCTTATAACATACAGCATTTGTTAGAACTACAGTTGAACTGATCCCAGAAGACAGTAAAAACACAGAGGAGAGAATTCATGAAGGGCAAAAGGCACTGTTCATTTACTAAACATGAAAGAAGTATCATGATCAGGAGGTAGGGGAACCACTGGACAATGGGGGCCGCGGAGTGCCATACTAACAGTTAAAGCAATACAAGCTTCAGGGGACAGGGAAAATACCAGCTACCAGGGATACTAAAATGGTGTCCTACTGCCACTTACTACAGTCCAGGGATCAGAGGGTTGGGAAAATACTAGCTACCAGGGATACTAAAATGGCGTCCTACAGCCACTTACTACAGTCCAGGGATCAGAGGGTTGGGAAAATACTAGCTACCAGGGATACTAAAATGGCGTCCTACTACCACTTAACTACAGTCCAGGGATCAGAGGGTTGGGAAAATACTAGCTACCAGGGATACTAAAATGGCGTCCTACTGCCACTTACTACAGTCCAGGGATCAGAGGGTTGGGAAAATACTAGCTACCAGGGATACTAAAATGGTGTCCTACTGCCACTTACTACAGTCCAGGGATCAGAGGGTTGGGAAAATACTAGCCACCAAGGATACTAAAATGGCGTCCTACTGCCACTTACTACAGTCCAGGGATCAGAGGGTTGGGAAAATACTAGCCACCAAGGATACTAAAATGGCGTCCTACTGCCACTTACTACAGTCCAGGGATCAGAGGGTTGGGAAAATACTAGCCACCAAGGATACTAAAATGGCATCCTACTGCCACTTACTACAGTCCAGGGATCAGAGGGTTGGGAAAATACTAGCCACCAGGGATACTAAAATGGCATCCTACTGCCACTTACTACAGTCCAGGGATCAGATGGTTGGGAAAATACTAGCCACCAAGGGTACAACAGTATTGCCATAGTGACACTTACTGCATCTCTTTGTCTGTAAACTCCTAATACTCATTTCCTGTAGGTTGTTCCATTTCTCTATATGTTTTTATCCTTGTTGCCACCTGTAATAGCCATATCTTAACCCTATATGTAAAACTTGCACCAGGAGGTTGCAGTGGCATAAGCCACAAATCTTTGAAGTCACAGTAAGTATGAGGTGGTGTACAACTGATGGGAAATACCAAACTTTGTGCATAGCATCTAGCAAAGGAGCTCCACAAGTAATTTGGGAAGAACTATCCTGAGTGACCCTGGGGTTCTAGCATTCCCTTTCCAAAAAAGAAAAGTATTTTCTTAATACAAGGGTGAGAACTCAAGTTTTATGAAGACAGCCTTTAACCCTGGGATAAAAGCCTCAGGAGAGCACCTATAAAGCCAGCTAGCATATCTGAGTGCTCACATGGCTAGTGCATAGGAGGATTATCGATACCAGTTTGAAGCATTCACACTGGAAAAGAAAAAAATGTCTGGGGAGACAACACAGTACTCAAGCTTTGAGTGGCCAAAAGTCTGTCTACACCAGATCATTTAAAGATGAAAAGAGCACTGCATACTAGATTCATATGTTTAGAAAGTGATGTGACATTGTCTAAATATACTTGTTTTGTAAAGTATTATAGTCTGCAAGAGCTCTCTCTCACCTGGGTAAAACACTTGTGAGGTCATATGTGGTACAGACACCGTTGGATTCCTACACTTGTATACACTAGCATCAGTTGTGAGCTTTAGCTAACTCCATATAGGAATTGCTGACCCACTTCAGTTTTTCCACATTGCCCTTAGGCAGTATATGATACACTTAAATGGATGGCATTCCACAGATACACAGGATGAGTATAATGAAGCCTGCATAACATCCAGATGTTATCACTATTCAAAAAGGAGGCTTAAAGGCTAATCCATAATGGAAAATGGCAATAAGAGGCAGATACTGACTTATGGAAGGTAAAAAGCTAGTGCATAGCTGTTAATGTTAGAGTTTCTGCCTCGCTGTTTTACATATGTGCTAGTCAGACAAGACATCTTGACAGCACTGTTCTTTTTCAGGGCCAACCCAGTTTTATTAAATGGCTTGCTCAGAGTCACACAGTAGGAGATGGAGACAGAAGGAATAACAACCTCTACCCATTAGTTATAAAAAGCAGCTCATTAACAGTTCTAGTCCTCAGTCTTCTGCATTAACTGCTGGATAAGATTCTGGCTTCACTTGTAATATGCTGTGATACATACATGAGAAACACTACTGCGATGGTGGTGCTGCGGTAGCGTTGTCACCTCACAGTAAGACGCTGTCCAGTTCGATTCTCAGCTAGAGCGTCTTCTGCGTGGAGACATGTGTGAATGGGCGTACCTTTGTTGAAGGTTGTGCGTCAGAGCTGGCAACTCGGTACGTAAAAATCAACTGCCAATCATTAGCGGACCAGAATTCTGCTGTGGCGACCCCTAACTGGGAAAAGCCGAAAGACACAACAACAACATACATGAGAAACACTGACACTTACAATCACGAAATGGTGAAAGCAATAGCAAAATCAAAATTTGAAATTAGATAAATCACTTTTAAGGTGTTTTTGTGGGCTTTACTGCCATACTCCCTGACATAGCCTCACAGTCCTGCCACTTGTATATATTTATTTATTTATTTATTTATTCATTCACATTTGTTAACTGGGTTAGTCCAGCTGATCCAGGGGCCCATTTTCAGTGGAGACCCAAGGAGAAAAATCTCCATAAAATTAACAATTATTAAAAAAATTACAAATATATTACCAACAGATAACATAAGTCTACTAGCAAGTAATAGCATGACATAACATAAGTCTATTAACAGATAACAAATCTATAAATATTACATATTAAAAAAGACAGAGTATAATATTCAGTGGAGTGTTATGTATTATGTAGGAGTCCTGCGAGAGTAAGCATTGGCTCCAGGAGGGAGGGAGATCTGAGAAGGTGCAGGAGGGCCTCTGGCTGCCAAGAGCTGATCCACTAATCTAACTGCATCCATTTGTGATAAACTTCTGGAGGAATGGATGGACATCCCTGAAGGAGATTCAGGTATTTTCATGAAGGGACTCAGCTGTTGACCTAAGAAGGGGTCTACTGAAGGGGAATATCTAGTCCTGGGGGTACTTATAATAGCAACCTTCAGCACCATAATCTGTTAGATAGAGGATGAGGATGTAACCGGAATAGTAGAAGTTACAATTATCCATGCCAGGTAGGTCGTTGTTGCTGAAGACATGGTTGGTACCGAGGATGGTTAGGTACTTTCAATAGTAGATGGCACCGTAGCAGATTTTGTTGGTTTCGGTGCCAGAGCAGAAGCCTATTATATCTTAGTCATTTTAGCCTTCGGTTCCAAAGAAGGTGTTGGAACCTGAGAGTTTTGAGTCTTGGAGTCAGGGACCTTGGGTGAAGATGGTACTGAATGGCTCTGTTTTTTACTGTCAGTTTTTGGAGATTTTGAAGTCTCTGCCTCAGAAACAGCTTCACCAAATTGACATTTTAATAGTCCTTTATGTATCAGTTTGTTACGTTTCTCTGCAAGAGTTCAAGCAGTGAAACCCTAACAGAGATCACAAGGGGGTTCTAGATGAGGGACAGCCAAACAATAAATGCAAGAAAGATGCCCATCAGAATTAGGCATCTTTCTACCACCATCTTTACATTGTTTAAACCCAGAGGTTCCTTTCTGCTTCTCTGACATGCTGTCCAGTCAAATACAAAGGCACACCCACACATGCATACACTCACTTGTAAAGAAAAAGGGGAAGGCTATAAAGGCTTGTTTTATTAATTTTATTAATTATTAATATTAATTATATTATTTTTAATATTGTTTTTATTAATTATTAATTCAATAAATAAAAATAAAATAATATATTATTATTAATTATTAATATTAATTCTGAGATTGATATGCCATGGAATAATGAACTGAAATGCTGCAAGCCTGATCTTTTTGTAGAAACCACAAAAATCATATATCATTGACTGTACCTTAGAGTGCCAGTCCTTAAAATAGAAGAAAAAGAACAACTCAGGTACCAGGTAAACAGCTCGGTCTTCACCTCAAAGCCACAAATATATAAAAAAGAGCTGAACTACCACAGTGAAAGGATAAACTCTTTAATAATAAAACCAAATAAAACAAAAGTGAGCGCTTTCACGATCAGCCAGATCGCTTCAGACATAATTAACATCACACACTCCACATATATATATATATATATATATATATATATATATATATATATATATACATTTCAGGCAGCCAATCAGTTAAAACAATTAATTAAATGCTCCTATTAAATTTAATTAATACAAATCAATAAAAAAATTCATAGATACTCATAAGAAGTTATTAAAAACATACAAATATGGGATTACAAACTGATAGTATGGATAGATATAAAAACCATATAGAGAAAAATCAATGTTTAAGTGCTCTTGCCTTTAAATTGGTTTCAGAGAACCAGTTTCATTGATGCCTGGGGGTTTATCTGCATTAAGCTGTAAAATCCATTTTTGTTCAGCTTCTTCTGTTCTATTTTTAATGTCACCCCTGTAATACTTTTCTCTAAAACTTCTAAAATTAGAAATTTAAAAGCATGATGCATCCCTTCTGCTTCTACATGTTTAGCTAAAGCACTACTCTCTTTCTTATTAACTATGTCCCTCATGTGTTCTAAAATATGTTCTTTCAACATTCTATTAGTTTTGCTTACATAAAAACTTTACAATACTGTCAAAAACTAAAGTAAACCACATTTTTAGTCCTGCAGTTTGCACATAAATCGAATTCTATTTTAAAATTCTGCTGAGGATGTACAAAAGTGCTACACGAGAAAATATATTTACAGGCTCTACAATTTCTGCACATATATGTTCCTATCCTATCTGATAGGTTCAAGAATGTAGGCACTTGTGTTTTATAACATAACTGCCTTTTTAGTGATTTTTTATTTATAAAGGAAAATTGAGGTCCAGAATCAATGATCCATTCCAGTTCTTTACAGGCTGTGTGTTTCAAATTTTCTTGAAAATTTCACAAAACAGACTCACGTCACTCGCATATGTAATAGGGAACCTACGTTTTCTCCCATAGGATTTAACCTAGATGTATCTTGTGTGACCTGTTCTGAACAATAGGGTCTACCTTTCCCTTGATGCTCTTTATAGACTTCTTTAATCATGGCATCTATTTCTAACTGATTATAGCCTCTGTTAAGGAAGTCTTCTCTCAATGCCTGCATAGACCTCATTAATTCATCCTCACTACTATGTAGTCTCGAAATTCTCAGAAATTGTTCTTTCTTTACATGCCTACTGATATGCCTTGGACGCATGCTATTTTTGTGTAGTAAAGAATTCTTTCTGCTAGGTTTTCTATATAAACTAGTTGCTATCTGGCCTATTTATGAATTTTTAACCAGAACATCTAAGAATTCTAACTGCTCATTTGAGTACTTACAAGTAAATCTTAAAAAAGAAGTAATTGTAGAGAGGATGAAAGGTAGAAGGAGTCATTGATTCTGGACCTCATTTTTCCTTTATAAATAAAAAATCACTAAAAAGGCAGTTTTGTTATAAAACACAAGTGCCTGAATCCTTGAATCTATCAAATAGGATAGAGACCTATATGTGTAGAAACTGTAGAGCCTGTAAATATATTTTCTCATGTACATCCTCAGCAGAATTTTAAAACAGAATTCAATTTCTATGCAGACTGTAGGACTAAAAATGTGGAATATGCAGCATTGGAAAGTTTACAAAAGCATCCAGATATTATCAAACCAGCTGATAAAGGCGGCCTGATAGTAGTGATGGATAAGGTTAAATATGATGCAGTAATGTATAATATGTTGGGTAACACTGATTTTTATCAGTTGATTTCACCAACTCAAGTTACAGAAATGATTAGGAGGGTAGAAGTTGAAATTAAAGAGTTAGGATATCTGGGTATGATAGATCAAAATCCATATAAATATTTTGTGATGTCACATCATACCATACCATTGATCCAAGGATTTCCTAAAATACACAAGGATGTTAAAAACCCTCCAATAAGACCAATTGTAGCTGGGAGAAACTGGTGCACAGAATCTATATCCATCTTTGTAGAGAAAAGTCTCAGACCTCTTATTGATAAATCTGAATACATGTTGAGAGATACGGAACAATTTATCAGATATCTATTTAATTACATACATAATAATGATTTAGCTGACCAGTGCATGTTAGTTACCCTGGATGTGGTCTCATTGTTTACTGTAATCCCCAATCATCTGAGTATAGAGAGTGGGATTAAGTATATGAAGAATAATTCAGATTTTAATATAGGCAAATTCCAACAGATGGGAACACTTTTACGATTGGTGCTTGAGAATAATATATTCATGTTTAGAGACAATGTCTATTGGTAGTTTAATGGTGTAGCTATGGTCACCTCGTGTGCCAATAGCTATGCTGATGTTATCATGGATACGTGGGAAGTTGAGAGTTTGGTCAATGGACCATAAAGGTTGCATATTTTATTTTTTCAGAGATTTGTAGATGACCTGTTTTTATTATGGAGTAGTACAGTAGAAACCTTGATGGAATTTTTAGACTATATTAATGAGTCTACACAGTTTTTGAAATTTACAGTCCACTGGTCATATTTCATAGATTTTCTAGATGTAACTATTTTCAAAGACAATAGTAATAAGTTTGGCACTAGGCTTTACAGGAAAGAATACCATGAGAACCATTTATTCAGCAGGAAAAGTATGCATCCGCAGTATATTTTTAGGAACGTGGTTCAAAACCAAATATACAGGGCATCTAGGCTTAATGTTTAGGATGAAGATTTCCAGCAACAAGTTAATATTATAAAAGCTGAATTAGTTAATAGAGGGTATGAAGAGGATGGTATGAAGAAATATTGAAAAGGTTACTAGATTGAGACAAACTAGGGCAAAACCCTACTTTCAGAATGTGCGCAGGTGAATACTAAGCATGGCCTGGGCAATCAAAAATTAAGAGTATGCTTTGGTTATTCTAAAAATATTATGCAGTACACTGAAATTATCAGAAGGAAATGGAATATTTTAACAACAGATAAATAGGTATGTAGATTTTTAGATCCAGAACCCCAATTTACATTTAGGAATAAAAAGTCACTTAAGAGACATTTATGTATATCAAGGGATTCAGGAAATAAAGTCAAGGAAGGGGGAACTGTACCATGTGGAAGATGTTCATTTTGTTCCTATGTAGATAGTAGCTCGAGTCTTAGACATCCAGACACAGGAGTATTGCATAGTTTTAGAATAAGTGCCACCTGTGCAACCACAAGTGGCATATTTAGCAGTTTGCCAAATTTGCAATAAATTTTACGTTGGGAAAATGGATAGGATGTTTAAGGAGAGAATGTTGTTGTTGTTGTGTCTTTCGGCTTTTCCCAGTTAGGGGTCGGCACAGCGGAACTCCAGTCCGCTAATGATTTGTAGTTGATTTTTACATGCCAAATTACCAGCCCTGACGCACAACCTTCAACGAAGGTATGCCCATTCATGCATGTCTCCACGCAGAAGACGCTCTAGCTGAGAATCGAACCGGACAGCGTCTTACTGTGAGGCGACAATGCTACTGCAGCACCACCACCGCAATGTTTAAGGAGAGAATCAGGGAACATATCTACCACATAGGGTAGAAGAGTAAGTTTAATGCATTAGCCAAGCATGCCAGCAATACAGACAATTCACATAGGTTTAGCTTCATGGTCATAGCCAAGAGCTATGAAAACAAGAGAGGTGGGGATGTTAGGATTATAACAGAAGAACTGGAAGCCCAGTGGATTGTCAGATTAAGAGCAGATGGTGGTCATGGGCTTAATGACTGTGTCCCATTGAGACCGATTTTGAAATTAAGATCATGATGTAGATGAGGTTTGGGAGTAGTGAACGATGTTTTAATATGTCCTATGAATATTGTAATTTTTAAAGTTATTTTTATTTGTATTATCAGCTTTAACTAGCTCTATTCCTTTTGAAGAAAGGTTTTTGGTTAGATATGTTTGTAGATTATGACTTGTGTATATCAAGGTTTCATATATGAATGTACCTTTAAAAACATAGTAGCCAAGTCATTTGATTTTAATTTGAGCAGTTAAATATGTTGGTTGTAAATGCTTTTTTGTAATCCACCCGAAGAATCATTTGGTGAAAGTGCTTGTGTGTTTTATTAAAGTATATTGGAGAAACTGGAGCCTTGCCTGTGTTTGCTAATTTTCTTTTTTGCTGTTGAATTTATTGTTTCTTTGAACGGAGGCACCTGGTCATCAGTGATAGTTGTTTTACATGAAATCAAACAAGAAAGGGACAAATATCATAGCATCAGTTCTGACACTGACACTAAATGTAAAATACTGGAATAGAGGAAAATAAACAAACTTAAAAGGGACATAGAGGATTACCAACATCATGTCAGTTATCCCCCACCCCCCTCAAAGAACCATGAACACAACACTAGAACAAAATTGAGTTCTGTAAGAGTAAATAACTATTCACTAGATAATTGGGGAGAGGAATTAGGTAGGGACAACTATGACACCAACTTTCCACCCCTAATGCATGAGGATTTACCACACTATCAAAATAGAAACCGACAAGACTTTCAGAATTTTCGGAGAGGGGGAGGGAGAAGGGGGAGAGGGAGATATTAAATATCACCACCCACACCCCTACCCCATCTATTGCCCCCACACTAGATCATTCAGATTACTTTACTAAGGATGAAGATGTTGAGATTTTACATACAGGGACAACCCATTCTTTTAAGAATTTTTCAATTTACAACTACAGTAACATCACTATCAACAAAGGTCACTTTGACCTACTTAGTAAAGGATTCAAATTCATTCCCAGTACTCGAGGCGACTTGGTACAAACCATTATAGATACCAAACTATTTCTCAGGAAGGTTAATTTACAAGCCATTCTTCCCCCCTCTGAACACCTACAGTCAGGCCTTACCAGGCGTAGTATTTACAACCCGCCCCTCCACCCACAAATCAAGAATCTGGACATTGTACTTGAACAAGAAATCAGAAAGGAGTTCAAAACATATAATACACCAAAAAACCTTACAGGAAAAGAATTGGAAACTTTGAACGAACTAAGAAATAACACACAAATCAGAGTCATGAAGCCAGACAAAGGAGGGGGAGCTGTTATCATTGATAACATCATCTACGAAAGTAAAATGAACAGTATTCTCAGGGAGGACAGTAAGTACAGAAGTGTATCTATCAATGAGGTGAATGTGGCCTATCAAAGAATTGACATGATTTTGGACAACATGATAATGGAGGGAACAATAGACAACAAGTTGCATAAATTCCTGTATGTACCAAAACCCAAGATTCCAATTATTTTTGGTATACCTAAGGTACACAAAAATGTCTATGACCCCCCACTTAGACCTATTGTGTCAGCTGACAATTCCAAAACACTTCCCATGGCCAAATTTGTGGATGCCAAGACTAAACATATTTGCAACAACAATGAACTTATCCTAAAAGATTCATGGGACCTACTCAGGAGCATCACTAAGGACCTTTGGACAGAAAACCTTATTTTTGTGACGATTGATGTGGTTGACCTCTTCACATGTATTCCTCATCAAGAAGGGATGAGTTTATTCGAAGAAATGGTCTTTCTGGACAAGACACTCACACATGAAGAGAAAGTAGCTATAGTAGAACTTACAGATACAGTACTGAAATACAATTTTATTACATTTAATGGTGAGTTCTACCAACAGCTTAAGGGAGTTGCTATGGGTGCGGCCTGCGCACCCACCTATGCCAACATAGTCTTGGCTGGATGGGAATCCCATTTCATCATGGATTCAGAATACCAAAGATACTGGTCCTTATACAGACGCTACCCAGATGACATTGTAATTTTTTGGACAGGAAGCCATGAAAAACTAAACGAATTCCTCGACTATATCAACCACACTACAGATTTCTTGAGGTTCACACACTCCATATCAACAGACAGGTTGCAATACCTGGATATTGAAGTGTATAAGAACGACAACAACAATGATTTGGAAACCAAGATTTTTAGGAAGAGCACTTTCTGTAATTCCTTCTTACATTTCGACAGTGCACACCCCCCACATTGCAAAAGGAACATTGTCAAAGGACAGTTCGTCAGAGGAAGTCGTATGACCAGCACAGACAATGATTTTCTTTTTTGAATGCAACACCTTAGAAGGCATGTTTGGTGCAAGAGGATATCCTTCTGTTTTCATTAAGGATATAAGAAAAGAGGTTGAAAAAAATAGATCAACAAAATTTAGACCTATCAAAGGCTGTAAGATTAATACTACAAGCTCCACTTCCAACGCTGATACCTTGGACATCCAGCTTGCTATCAATAATAATGATAAAGAAGAAGTATCTGAATACCAATCAGCCTTAGTTCTAGAATTCAACCTCTTTAATTCCAAAATTAGAAGAATATTCCAAACAGAATGGAACAAATTCATCTCATTTTCGGATATTAAAAACATAAAAGCAAAGACTCCGAAAACAGTTTACAAGAATGCACACAGCATTAAAAAGCTGTTAGAGAACAACAAAACCAATTATAACAATCATAGGACAAAAACAAGAAACACCAACAACGGTACCTATCAATGTGGTCATTGTAATCAGTGCAAACACATTTCTAACACTCAAGAGATTTTTCTAGAATCGAGAGACATAAATATATACAGTACAGGACAACATAACTGCGAATCACAAGGAGTGGTATATATGGCCCTATGTTCCAGCTGTAATTCATTCTATGTCGGAAAAACAGAAAGAGCTCTAAAAAGAAGAATATATGAACACTTATATGAAATTCTAAAGAAAAAAGAAACTAATGCACTATTCAAACACACAAAAACTTGCATGAATTTTGGATTCTCGTTCTTTGTATTGGAACAGGTGGACAAAGATTTGAGAGGAGGCCCTTGGGAAGAATGGCTTGAATATAAGGAATTATGGTGGCAAATTCTTTTAGAAGCCACCAAACAGCCTGGGCTTAATGAATGTATATCCCTGGTCCCTGTACTAAAATTAAGGGCAGGCAAAATATAAACCATATATGTCATTACTTCAAAACAACAGCAGATGGAGCTATAACACATAATACAGTCCCTAACCAAAAACAACTATCAAGATTTCAGCTATTTTATACTTTAATTAAATACAACAGGTTATAACATAGATTTTATGTGTTTATTAAGTCATTTTTTATATGGTCATTTTATTAACATATTTTAACATCACAACTTTTCGAGTGAAAAGGGTTTTTAACTTTATTTTAACATTTATTTGTTATATGCGTTTAACTTTTAATGAGTCCCATCACAGCTATTGGTTTAGCCAAAATGCAATGTTCTTTAGTGGCTACTGGATTTTAATCTCATTATATAAATGATCAGTTGCACTATACTCACTTGTCTGATGAAGTCTCACTGTGTAGTGGACGAAAACGCTGTGTATGTTTGGAAAGCGTTTATTTTACCTTGTTCATTCGTTTTGGATCTATTGTTGCTGTTTTACACCAATAAAGTGCGGTTTCTCTTGGAGCGCTCTCTCCTTTCTTCATTTACTGTTGTTTTACATGATAATTACTATGAGGAAGGAAAACATGAGGAATTATTAATATTACTACAATAATGAGGATTGAGGATTTGACCTTCTATTACAGGGCCCTGGATCATTTCCATGGGGAGGATCACAGCCATGGACTGATGTACATCAGCTTCAGCTAGAGAGGCTAAAAAGAAGGTACAAGTACAAGACTGATGTTATCAGCTTCAGCTAGAGGGCCTTTAACATGGTACAACTACACATTGGGAGATAAGGAAGCTCAAGACCCACAATGAAGAAATCAGCAACTTGTGCCTCTCTTTACCTGGGATGGAGTTTTCTCTACAAAGACCATAAAACTCCTAAAAAAGTAACAATATCCTTTGTGATTTTGTTAGTGAATGCCCCATCTCTTTTGCTAATACTTGTTATAGCTTGTATGGCCCTTCTCTGTTAAACCATGAAATGTAAAACTTGCCAATCACATTCTTTCCCAGTCAGGACTGTATGGCAATTCTTCACAAATGTAGCAAAACCCTTATGTGCTTCATGGGTGCAACATTTAGTTGATAAACATATTTTCAATATCTGTGTAACCCTGCTCCTGCTAATGGATTCCTGCATTTTTTCCATTTCTCTGCATGTTCTTACTAAAATTCATGCTATTAAATCTGTTTCACATATACTTTTCAAGAGCCTGTTTCTCTTTTCCAGCTAGCCCTTTTAAAGCCAAGTCCATTCTATTTAAATCACAAGCTTTTGTTTTTTTAAAGCAAACTTTAATCTCTATTATAACTGTGTCCCATCAAAGTTTTGGTGGTATATTATTTTGGGGATTCACTGCGGTGGTGGTGCTGCAGTAGCATTGTCACCTCACAGTTAGACGTTGCCCGTTCGATTCTCAGTTAGAGCATCTTCTGTGTAGCAACATGCGTGAATGGGTGTTACTTCATTGAAGGTTGTGTGTTAGGCCCGGCAAGCCAGCACGTAAAACTCTACTGCCAATCATTAGCGGACCGGACTTCTGCTGTGGTGAACCCTAACTGGGAAAAGCCGAAAGACACAAAAATTATTTTGGTGATTCAAAGTGATAAAATTTCATATGTTTAATAAAAAAAAAAAAAAAGATTTTTTCTTTATCAATGAAAGGATTTACCTTCTATGGCTGATGTTCCTCTAGAAAAGAAAAGAAACTAAATCACTGAAGAAGGCACAGTTCTATAGTCCATCAGAGGCAGTGGAGTAACTTGTACTGATTTAAAACCTTGACAGACTCCCTGAAGCCACATATCATACTATTATTGTGCAGGCACTATGAAGTAAATGTAAAGCTCAGTTCACCTAGGTGCACCATCCTCCAAAAATCCACCAACCTGCCTGCACCAATGGCATAAGATGGATACTTTTTCAGCCATGGTCCATGTGATCCAGGTTCAGATAGCAGCTTGGGCACTTGACAAACTAGTTAGGAGGATGTGCAAACCCATCTGTTGGGGGGGGGGGGTATTATGCACACTTAAGCAAACCATCATTGTTGATCCCTGGTGGAGGTTAAGGACACATGCGTGGTGCTGTCTGAAATTGTAGGCCTCAGACTGACAAACATGTGAAGGCACTGATGCAACAATGCAGGTCCCACTGCATGTCAGCCTGTGGGATGGGACAAGTACGTGCATGGAGAAGGATGTTAGGAGAAAACACCCATCAGTTTGGGTACCTCAATCTCTTCACAGGTCTCAAACATACATTGGATTGAATCCAGTAGGAGGTTAAATCAGGTAAACCTGGTTGACTATAAGAGGTCCTGGATATCAGTTGTCCAAAAATAAAAAGAGTGCAAAAAAACAGCTACAACGACAAAAAAAAATCTGCCAACTAATTTAATTTTCTTCACATAAATTGTTGGTTTTTAATTTCTAACATGGAGCTCTTCATTAAATTCATATAATCTAGAAAAAAAGGAGGGAAAAAATCCCTGAGCTTCATGATTTGGGTGATATATCCCTCCCACCATCAATAACCCAGTTGGTGAACTAAACATCTTCACAATCCATCCATGCATTCACTGAGCTCATGAGCATGCTTCTTTTCTTTGTTTTACTTGTCTGCTTATTCATTTAATTATTTATAACATTGGGACAGGTGCCAAAAGTAAAAATATATCTAGTTTCTCTCCTTTGTGTCTTATAACTAACACTCAAAAATTACTGTAGGTTAACACACACATATGTAAAAAAAAAAAAATTAAGACACTGATAGTCCCTATTATATGCTTAGTCAAATGGCAATGCTATTAGACTCACTGTAGAAGCATTTTTGATCTCTCTAAGGTCCTCTAACACATAAATACCACACATCCAGTATTTCTGGTATCCTTTATCTGAATTGAATGAATAATGAACTAAATAATACATGTGGTTTAATATTTTTGTAATTCTACTTATTATAACAGAGCATATATTACAAACATAAGACTTATGAGCTGTAACAAATTTTTGGATGATTTGTCTGAAAATAGGACAAGCTTAATACAAAGTATTTACTTATTTAAATATGTAGTTACTGTTTAAAGGTCCTGGTGGAAAATGCACATTTTTGGATCTCATGCATTCAAAACAGCTACATTTATGTATTAATTTATTTCTAGCAACTTCTGTTTGTTTTAACTCCCTTCCTCATTGACGACTTTCACTGGAGTATCACTTAATGTAATACTTCACATACCTCACTCCATCTTACTTTTCAGCCTAGAAAGTACTCGCTGAAGAACTAGTTATTCTTTGTAATATTATAAATGCTGTATGCAGTATTAACCTCAACTCCAAGATTTGTATTTCACAGTAAAGGACAGCATGTCACCTGATTACACACTGTGAATACAGTGGTCAACTATTTATACGCAGAGTCAAGCCCCATGCACGCCAAGGTCCAGAATACATGCCAGTACATTCAGACCTTGTCAACAGGTCAATTATTGTACTTATTTTGCAATTAATTCTAGGAATTTTTGGTTCCCTCAAACCTCATGTTTACTGGCCTGGTCCCCAGTGCCCAATGTCCATACTGGATCTACCAGCCATACTCCTACCCACCCAAGACTTACTCTGGTATTGCTGGAGCCAGTGTAGGATCCATAAGAGCATCCTGGAAGTCCAACTTGTCTATGCTTCCATCTGAGTATCGTTTGTTGTTTTATGCCATACTCACTCCCTTTCCCTGCTTCCCCATGCTAATTGATTACATCTGAGGACCGTTCCTCTCTTTAGACCATGCCACAACTTTAGGGAGCATATCAGAGAGTACATAGATGGGCATGCCATCCATTCTTTGCTACTCCATCAGTTGCCCGAGCCAGTAATTGAACCCGAGCCGGCTAGGGTCTTACCCCTCTGTGGTATGGAGTAGCCCCAATAGTTTGCAGTTTGTCAGTTATGCCTTGCATCATGGGTCACTGGTATGTAAGATTCATCATTTAGCACTATAGCCTCTGCATAGAGTCAGGGAATGAATCAGGCTGTACATTGTTGCATGTTCTTATTCTAGAACAGTCTCAGGATCAAGGTTCTCCCTGTTATGGAGACATGTTGCCAATGTTGGTCTAAGACTCAGCTCATCAGATCTTCACCTGTATTAAATGCTTGAATCAGTCAGTCCACTGAACTGAATTGGAAAGTGGCTTTGTTTTATCTGCCATAGTTCCTCAAATCCACAATGGAACTCCTAATCTGAACTCCTAATTCCTAACCCAATAGATCACTGACTTTCTCAAGATACTTGTCTCCTTCTTATTCCCAAATACACATCTCTCTGGACACCACATACATCCCTGTGCATACCTTCTGCTATATAATGTTGATTTCTGTAGGCACTATCCTTGAATTCACACTGAATGCATGACCTTTCTGGAGCCCTTGACTTCTAGTCAGAGCAAATCAGTACACTGGAGATGCACCATTTTTGGGCATGACCTTGGAGAATATATATGCAGGATGCACAATTCTTTAATTTTCTATGGTGTATACTATAAAATGGAATAAATACTCTTCAAAAACACGTCAAGAATGAGATCCAAATTGATTGCACAAGGTGCAGCTATATGGATTCAGATTAATCTGTCCTTTGAAGCTTACAGACAGCTTGTTAGCGAATGATGTACAGATCCCGGCCTTTGCAACAGACTCAGATATCAGCACTGCCTACCAAAATGGCACTAGTGCTTCTCAGTCTTCTGATCACCGAGAATGTGTTGCACATGATTTTAAGCCCTAAGATCTCAGGCTGAAATATCTGCCATTTTCTCTATGAATAAGCATCTGCTACTGAAAACAAAAGAAAATCCAGGAACACAAGTGTCTGCAAAGATCCCACCTCAGTTAGAGCTCTAAGGTCTCATACTGAAATATCTGCCCTTGTCTCTAGAAATAAGCGTCCTGTACTGAAAATAAAATACAAAGCCAGGAACACAAGTGTCTGTGAAGATACCACCTCAGTTAAAGTGCATGTTTTATTCTAACTTTACAGACTAAAAAGAATAGCTCTGTTTTGCTTGTATTTTTAACATGTGGAGTACAACGCCCGAGCCAGCAGCAGGGACTCTAGTTCCCCTTCATAGTTGTTTAGTCCGACTGCTGAATATCTGTAAAATATTTTTTTTCCTACTCTCCCACACGACACTGCACACTTACTGTGCAAATATGCCAAACTAGTTATCAAGCTTATGCAGCTATTTCCATTCAGTTCTACCCTAATCAAACTATGTGGTGATATACATCTCAATCCAGGACATCAAGTCCCAATATAACCTTTCTCTCTCTAAACAACACAAACTCCCCAAACTTCACAAATCTCCCATGGAATACCTCAGATCTCCTAATACTAAACAGGAATCTAAAAAGCATCCTCAATAAAACTCATGAAGTCCATGCAACTATTAAACAATACTCCCCTGAACTTGCTATCCTAACTGAAACAGGGATAAAAACCAACAAATTCTAACCCATGGTTACAATATCACAGACATTTTTGTCACAGGACTCATAAGGGAGGCGGCATAGCAATAATATATAAAATATATAATATATAATATATAAAATCGCTATCAAACTGGAAAGACTTGAAATCAACTCCCCAATCTCCTGAACTCAGAAATTTTAATCACCCGCCAGTGCCTACAACTAAATTCTAACAAACACATCATTATTATAGCTATTTACATACCCTCATGTAATAACTTAGCCATTATTGAAAACTTCCTTTGTTGGTATAACTCAATTTTTAGTCATGAAACAATAATCATGCAGGATTTCAACATAGATTGGCATACCTGCACTTCAGAAAATCCCTCCTACTTTATTAGCCTCCATGGCTTTGGTCAAATAATACCGTCCCCTACCAGACTTGACAAATATAGCACAAACTAATCTATCCTAGACTGGACACTTACAAATAAATCACCCTATGTCACAAATCTGGCTGTCAACTGACCTTGTCAGGTGCTGCATTTGTCTTAGTAAAAATATCATTTATAAACTCATCTGAAACAAAAGTCACGTCTCCCCTGAAGTCATCAAAAAACTCCTGCAACAATCTGACTGGTCCCATTTAAAATATCTCCACCTTGACTCTGCTGTGTAACATTTTAATGACAGATTCCTCAACATCCTAAACAACTTAGCTCCCCTTAGAAAAATCCATTTTAGGACCAAGCACTTACCATGGCTCACCAATGTCACCAAGCAGCTTCTCAAACAGAGAGACAGAGCATGGCCCCATTATCATCAAACCAAAAATCAAGCCTCCATCCTCACCTACAAAAACCTAGCCAAAAAACAAGAGATATGACAAAAATATATACTATACTACAATGCAACAAAAACAGCTAAACAAACCCCAGAAATGTTGGGTTACCATTAAACAACTGCTTAAGCCAGGACAGACCACAACTCCAGCTCCAACCACAACAAATTTTTCAGATAGCATTGCTTCACAATTTAATTCTCACTTAGTCAACTCTATACTGTCCCTTATTAAAACAGTCAGCAAAACTCCTTAAATATTCCTAATAGATCAGAAGACATCCTTAACTCATTTTCAATCAAACTAGTTCAAACTACTACCATCAAAAAACATCTTTCCAGACTAAAACCCTCATCCATCACAGCTGACCAACTCCCTAATGAATTTCTCAAATTGTCAGCAGATGCCATCTCCTACCCTATATCGCTTCTAATAAACTGGTCCGTTGTGGAGCAATACATCCCAAAACTCAGGAAAGTCTCATATATCATCCCCTACACAAAGATGGCACATTGAGTTTTCTAACTATAGGCCAATTGCTATTCTCCCACCCATAGCTAAGATACTATAAAAATGCATACACATAAAACTCCTCAACTATCTACTAACCAATAACCTTCTGTCTCTACCTCAACATGGTTTCAGACTTAAACATAGTACAAGAACCGCCCCTGTTAGGTTACAAACTCCATCAACAGGCTTAGAAATAACAACCAGCATGTTGATTCAACCTTTCTTGATATGTCTAAGGCCTTCAAAACTGTATCTCACCAGAAGCTACTAAAAGAGCTATAGCTTCCTTAAACCTAATCCAACCAGCCCCCCTCCGCTTTCTTAGCTACCTAACCGACTGCCAATAGGCAGTTAAGAGGCAAAATGAACTGTCCATCCTATTACCTGTCTCACTGTGTAACTACTGAAATCATGTTTGTATTAATTTTGTGTAAAAGATTCACTTTAATATATGTGTACTAGAATGCTCACTTCAAAACACCTTTGTATAGTTATTTTTAAAACATTAACTTTAATGTATGTGTATTATACTGTGCAGTTAATTCATTGCTGAACTATTGATATACCTCTGAGATAACCTTATAAATGCTGCTTTAACAGATGTTTTGAACATGGTCATAATAACTTTGCATGTGTTACCATGGAGATTTTCTCACCAGTCCTCTGCTAAAATGGATTTTAATTCCCAGTCAGATTTTCACAGTACACAAATGTAAATAAATAAAGAAAAAACTCCCCCAGTGGTATCCTGAAAATACACTGAATATTTTTCATTGAAAGATCTGTCTCTTGCTTAATTTTCATGCTGGAATTTAAGTACTGCTTTTTCAGACAGACTCACTGGAAGTAGCTGTCATCATGACAAGTCTAGTTCTACCATCTACGTAAGAACAGCTCTGCAGTAGTCTGTTCTTTGGCACAATTCAGTGTTGTTGCATTATTATAACAGAGAAAAGCAAAATTTCATCCGCAGTTCTTAACATGGTATTTAATAGATTTTTCATAACTGCTCTGATTAATTTTATGAATGCATCTCCTAATCTGTGTGTTGCAGAATGCCCCAGTACATTATTGGAATGGATTATTTTATTTCGCTAAACAAAACAACAAAATGCTTCAACTGTAAATTGATTTCCTTTGATAGAGACAATATGTCTGGGCAGACCAAAAGCAGATGAATAGCAGTAGCTTAAGACATTATTTCTAGCATTAAAATGCTTAAGCTTGCACTGCATTACAAGTACTGCCAGTAAAACTGTTTCTATGGGCACTGTATAAAACAGCATAAACGTTAAAGGATTCATTTTAGTTAGTCAAATGGCCACAACAGCAAATATCAGAAGAATGAGACAGCGTTATGCAATGCCAAAACACTGTAACCCAAAAAACAATACAAACATGCCCCCTGCACCCCCCTCACCCCATTTTACTTAGATCACACTATTGTGGGAAAAGGGCCAATTTCTTGATCCTTCTTGTACCGCAATCTCAAAAAAGAAAAGCCCCATCTCATTTGATGGTTCTGCATTCAGTAATATCATCTTGATCTTCTAATGTTCTCTGTTGTGACCAATCTATTAACTAAGATAGACCCAGAGTAGCATATATTGTTGCAGTACTCACCAGGTAAATGTTCTTTGAGATGTGTATATGTAATTATGTTCTCAGCAGTGATTCTCAAAAGGTCATAATTACTGCATACACCTATCTCATATAAGAATATCTGGCACTTGTAACACCAGATATTTTCATTACAGCTTATGGTTATTTATACTGTAAAACATAATTTGAATTTAAAAAAGTATTAGTAGTTAGCACCCCCACATCTGATTCTTTGATGTGTTCATTCATCCATTGTGTAAGTATTTTTGCAGCTCTGAGGAGAAATTAAGTTAGAAAGTAGAATTTAATTATTATTATTATTATTATTATTATTATTATTATTATTATTATTATTATCATCATCATTATTATTATTAATTTAGGTAATGCACCTATGCACAGCACAGTGCAATGATTCAACAGCAGAATGATTTTTTTATGCAAATCTGCTGTGATGATAGGAGGTGATGCGAGCTATGCCAGGAGAAGAAAGGCGGTGGATTTGTAACATATGCCAGCACATCTAGCAGGAATTCTTTAAAAAAAATTATATGTCATTTGTACAGATGCTTGTCTTGAAAAATGTATTTGTTAAGGTGCTTGTGTTAAAAATGTATTGACATTATGCCCTGCTGGGCAGCAAAGAAATGTACATGCATTATTGTAACTGCTTAAATGTATATATTGCAACAGAGGATACTAGAAAAGAAGAGGTTAATCTCAAACCACCTGATTTGGAGAAATAAGAAAAAAATGAAATTACTGGACCTAGGGCATAAAGATGTTATCTCACAGTTTAAATGAAGCTAGAGACACAATGTCTGTAAGAAGTATGGTTTATTAGCTCTTGGAGAAAGGATGGAGGTTTGAAATTGTTTTTTTGAATTCTAGGGGCTGCAACAGATCTTAGCAAGTCTGTCTGTGTCTGTATTATTGATACCTACATGAAAAATCCAGACAGCAATGCGGGGTTGCATGGGAAACAGAAGGCAGATGATCATATGTATGATGTCATTCTGTACAGAAATAATGTTTTAATATCAGAGGAGACTAAAATCTCAAAGGCAGTCTGTTTCCTGGAATCTGACATAGAAGGATCCCCTACCTACTTCATCTTGACTTGCTCTAGTAAGTAACCAAGAAATAATAATTGTTTAGATCAGGCAAAAAAATATAGTGAGATTAGTTAAGTACTGTAGTTCTGTAACTGTGTGAACCTGCCCACCTGTGTTATTTTTAATACATATTTAATATTTTCATGTTCTTTTATTATTTATTATTAAATATATTTAAACTTTTCATTGTGGCTAGTCCTTTAGATAAAATTTTAACCTATGAGGGTACTTTCATCCATTGGTGACATTGTAGCCACTCTTGAAGCCTAGCTGTTTGGTCAACATTACCATTAGTATTAATATTAATATTAATTTCACTCAGTATAATTGGGTACCCCTGCAAGAGCATTAGAGTAGCTGGTTTTGAAGTGTCTGGTGGCAGTGTAACTACGTTAAAGTCTGAATAAAAATCATGAAAACAACTTACAATGTTAAGTCACAAACCATCCAATAAGTGCCACGGCTCTTTTATAACCTTGCACTGTCAAAATAATCACAAAAACCGCAAGGTAAATCCAAATAGAATTCAGCAACAAATCCAAAAATGAGGAATCCTGGTGGAATAGGACACTGAAGAATAACTCCAAACTGATGCGAACTGAACAAGTAAATCAATATCCTTTGTTCCAAAAAAGAACAATGATACAAAACGGTAAATGCACTTAAATAACAAAAATCATTCCAATAAGGTTAAGTGCTTTCACCCACTACAACTTGTGGGCTTCATCAGAACCTTTGGATAAAATAACAAAATCCTTTTAAAAGAAAAAAGGCACCAAAAGGAAGTGGAAACTGATGTAATATCCTGTACAGCAAATACCACCCCCTACCCTTATACACCAATCATTAGATTTAAAATTGGTGCCAACAGGAAGCTGAAAAATATGTCATTTCCTGTGTTCTGTCATATGCTATACTCCACCCCTTAAAGGCCTCTCTACACTTCCTAATACTTCAATATATACAAAATCTATCAATGTAGTTTGTGCAAAAAATTCATCAATAAAATTCATCACAATGACCATACTCAAGCATCCATAATCATGTTGATTTAAAATATTTAAAATGAACACACTGTATGATAAAAATAAATCTAAAAATATACACAAAAATCCTATAATAGACCTGTAATAAACCATATCTCAAAAACCTAACAATCACTTCACCTATACAACCTAACGAATATATGTGTTATATAACCAATATATACTTGTACATAATACAATAATGTGAAATTAATATGTATATAAAAAATCCACAATAAATATGCATGTGAAGTAAGTTAAATTAATAAATAAATAATAAACAATCATATACAATATTCTAAAATTGGTTTACAAGAAATAAAATTGTTGAGGCCAGGGTATGTGGTGGCATCTAATAAAAATTGCCACCAGACCTCTTTAAAACTCAACACTGTTTTGTAATCTCCACCTATAGAATCAACAGTGATAGTTTCAAGAATAGCAAACTTAAAATTATGTGTTTCATCAGTGGAAATTATATGCCGATATAGGGCATTTGTTACATCTTTTTTGTGTATACTATAGATATGGTCATAAATGCATTGTTGAAAACAATGCTCTATTTTGCCTACATAAAATCATATGCCCTCACTACATTTGGCAATATAAATTATCATCTTAGTCCTACAATTCCCATATTTGGGTTTCATAATTGTATGAGTTTCATTTTGGATTATCAGTTTTTTGTCTTCTAGGATATACTTACACTGGTTACAAGAACCACATTTATAGGTATGAATTAATTCATTTGATCTCCTATCCCTTTGCTTTTTCCTGGGAATCAATACATTTTTAATATTTTACCCATTTTATATGTGATTCTCGTTTTTTTCCCCATTATTTGTATCAGTTTAGGATCCTGAGAAATCAGGTACCAAAATTTATTTACAAGATAAATAACTTTGTAAACTATTGGGCTATATAATAATATTAAGGATCTGTGATGACTGTTAGACTGACTTCCATCTCCTCTATCATCTTTAATCATATGTCCGGATTCAAATCCCTTTCCCAATAAAGGACAGTATTTTCTGTCCCTTTCTTGAATGACATAATTACCAATAGTAGATAAATTTTTTTTAGGATAACCTCTCTCAACAAATAATTGCGTAATAAACTCAACTTCACCTGTCAATACCTTCATGTCAGACGTCATACGCGCAGCTCTGATAAGCTGACCTTTAAAAATATTATGTTTCATATTTAAAGGATGACAGCTGCTGTATTCCAAATAATCATTAGTAAAAGTATTTTCCTATATATTTTTGATTGGAATGTTGAATCATGTTTATAAATATATTTATCCAAATATGCTATCCCCTCAGTATTATATGTATACGTGAATTTCAGATATTCACTGGTGGTATTTAGATACTTTAAAAACTTTTCTAATTTTTCCACACTGTCATCCCATAAGATGTACATGTCATCCAGAAACCTTGAATAATGTCTGACGTTTTTGAAATATTCACATGGGAAAAGGGAGGTGAGTTCCCAATCAAGCATAACCAGGTTGGCAAAGATGGGTGCACAAGCAGCACCCATAGCTACCCCCCCTGGTTTGCTTGAAGTACTCACCTTCATAATAAATAAAATTGTGTTCTAACACTAAGGTCATCAACTCCATAATAAGACTTGTCTGTTCTCAAGTAAGATTAGCAAAGGATGTAATACTATTAAAAAAACATCCAAACCAGCTTGTTTTGGTATGCTTGAAAAAAGATCAACAACGTCTACAGTAACAAAAAACAGATTATTCATGTTAATATTCATAGGAAACATTCTCAAAAATTCCCAAGAATCTTTTACCATATGGGGAATTTTACTATATATATGTTTTAATGAACAATCTATATACTTTCCCATAGGGAATGTTTTAGATTTGCTACCAGATATGATTGGCTGAAAAGGGGGGTCCAAGATATTCTTATGTATTTTGGGAATACCGATGATGGTTGCTAGTCTAGGATACTTCACTTGTAAAAAATTATAAGTATCCTTATTGATTCTACCATCTATATAAAATTCCTCTAAATAGGAATCAATACGTCAGTAAGCTATATTTATCTCATTAATAGAACTATTTTGGTAATTCCCTGTATGATATAAAATATCATATATTTTTTTTTAAATATTTTAAATTGTCATATATCACTATACCACCCCCCTTGTCCGGCTTCATCACTCTAATATTGGAATTGTCCTGTAGAGACTTAAGTGTCTCTCTTTCTCCGTTAGATAAATTATTGGTAACATTATCATTTATATTTCTAGATACCCGATAAATTTCATTAGTTACTACTTTCTCATATAAGTCAACCTTAGGATGACTGGGTGGTATAAACGTACTTTTGACTCTCAAAGAATTATCATAATTTTTTTAATGTAGCTTTTTCAATATTATTTTTATCATTAAAGAAAATTCCTAAATTCATCTTTCTAATGAATTTTTTTAATTCACATAAAACATCCACCACACAAAATAGGTATTAGGAATAAATTTCATACCTTTGCATAAGAGCTCAAAATGGGTCTTGTGTATATCCAAACTAGAAAAATTGTAAATATTGAAATTTTTGTATGTATATCTGTAGTCCTCCCTGATGATATCAGAACACACTGAATCAGTTAATTTCTTTCCCTCCACGGTGTTTTGTCCCCCCCCCCACTGTCTCTGCCTGGGTTTTCAAGTTGACCAATGATCTTGTTGGTAAATATGCTGATGCAATTGCCCTTTTTTGGAATCCACCCTCTGAAAATGGGAATTGCATTTCTTATAATCCTCTTGATGTGTCTCATATGAGTGGTCAACTTTATTACCTTGTGAACTACTATTTCTATCTTTATAATTATACCAATCATACGCCTTACCATTTTTGTACTGTTCGCTATCCCTTATTAATTTCTTTTGTTTCCTAATACATATATTTTCTGCCCACCTGTCTGCCAAATTATATTGTTTCTAATACAACCTTTCCCAGTCTGAAAATAATAAATCACCTATAATCTTCATATTTAACTCCTCAATATCATGTATCAACTGACTCAACCTTTCGTCATTGTGTTTAATAAGAATTTTCATAAAGTTAAACCCACATTGGTCGAAAAAGGTATTAAATTCAGTTACAATTTTATCAGAAAAAACTATACCCATTGGTGTCTTATGAAATCTGAGTCGCATGGGCACAATTTTCAATTCCAAACACTTATGTAAATAAGTACTGTCGGCCTTAATTCCATTAATGGTTTTAAGTTATTTACCAAGTGAAAAAATCATGTATTTTAAACGCCCCAAATCCTCTGGGGAATTCTGAATGTCCTTTTGACCTGTAATAACTTTATCAAATTTATAATTGGTAGTCAAAAATTTGTTAAACTGCAAATCACGACTGGCTGGTTGATTGGAAACAAAACCTTTTGAACCAGTACCTTGTTTGTTATGTGGGGAGCTGTTTGTAATAGCAGAATAGGTTTTAATAGGAGGTATTCGCTTGGGTTTAGCACCAGTGCGTTTACCTTCCTCCTCCACGTCATATATAGAAAAGTCAAAGGTAAAATTAGTAATGTTGATCTTACTATTGTTTACTGGTTCAGTAATGTCCAATCTATTAAAAATTCCTTTCGGACTGCAACTCACCTGTACATTTGGCAAAAAACTGTCATCTCCTGTTGGGCGTTGGCCTCCTAATACTGATGCTCCATATCCAAAACCGTTGCACCCTATAGTGTGGGCCCGCTTGTCTTTAACAACCTCCTCCTTCAATGGATGATAATTGTCCGATTCACCACCAGTTCTAACAAATGGTGAGGTAGTAGAAAGAACCCTTGATTCATGTACACCAGGAATCCTTTGCAAGCTCTCAAGAAGATGAAAAAGCTTGCCAATGTCACTCTTAAGAGATGCGACCTCATCCCTTAACTTGGTTAATTCATTATTGTCATTATTATCAATATTAACCGCTGTTGAAATAGGTGAGCCCACACCGGATATGTCCATGACTGAAAAGACAACTGAATAAAAATCACGAAAACTTACAACGTTAAGTCACAAACCATCCAATAAGTGCCATGACTCTTTTATAACCTTGCGCTGTCAAAATAACCACAAAAACTGCAAGGTAAATCCAAATAGAATTCGGCAACAAATCCAAAAATGAGGAATCCTGGTGGAATAGGACACTAAAGAATAACTCCAAACTGATGCGAACTGAACAAGTAAATCAATATCCTTTATTCCAAAGAAGAACAATGATACAAAACGGTAAATGCACTTAAATAACAAAAATCATTCCAATAAGGTTAAGCACTTTCACCCACTACAACTCGTGGGCTTCATCAGAACCATTTGAATAAAATAACATAATCCTTTTAAAAGAAAAAAGGCACCAAAAGGAAGCAGAAACTGATGTAATGTCCTGTACAGCAAATACCGCCCCCTGCCCTTATACACCAATCATTAGATTTAAAATTGGCACTAACAGGAAGCTGAAAAATATGTCATTTCCTGTGTTCTGTCATATGCTATACTCCACCCCTTAAAGGCCTCTCTATACTTCCTAATACTTCAATATATACAAAATCTATCAATGTAGTTCGTGCAAAAAAATCATCAATAAAATTCATCACAATGACCATACTCAAGCATGCAAGGTTTATTATAGGATTTTTGGGTATATTTTAGATTTATTTTTATCATACAGTGTGTTCATTTTAAAAATTTAAATCAACATGAATATGGATGCTTGAGTATGGTCACTGTGATGAATTTTATTGATGAATTTTTTGCACAAACTACATTGATAGATTTTGCATATATTGAAGTATTAGGAAGTGTAGAGAGGCCTTTAAGGGGTGGAGTATAGCATATGACAGTACACAGGGAATGACGTATTTTTCAGCTTCCTGTTGGCGCCAATTTTAAATCTAATGACTGGTGTATAAGGGCAGGGGGCGGTATTTGCTGTACAGGATATTACATCAGTTTCCGCTTCCTTTTTTCACCTTTTTTCTTTTAAAAGGATTTTGTTATTTTATTCAAAAGGTTCTGATGAAGCCCACAAGTTGTAGTGGGTGAAAGTGCTTAACCTTATTGGAATGATTTTTGTTATTTAAGTGCATTTACCATTTTGTATCACTGTTCTTCTTTGGAATAAATGATATTGATTTACTTGTACAGTTCACATCAGTTTGGAGTTATTCTTCAGTGTCCTATTCCACCAGGATTCCTCATTTTTGGATTTATTGCTGAATTCTGTTTGGATTTACCTTGCGGTTTTTGTGGTTATTTCGACAGCACAAGGTTATAAAAGAGCCGTGGCACTTATTGGATGGTTTGTGACTTAACGTTTTACAGAAGGAAGCATAGCTAGTAAATCTGCACCAGCCTTTCCCAGGGGGGTGTGTGTGTGTGTGTGTGTGTGTGTGTGTGTGTGTGTGTGTGTGTGTGTGTGTGTGTGTGTGTGTGTAAGGTGCTTGGAGTAGGGACAAGAAACATTGGTTTCACAGAGAGATTGGTGGAGGACTTGGCTTGGACACTCAGCTGAGGACTTAACTCTGCAGCTGTGCTAGTGGGGAGCCTTACTGGGAACCTGGGGAGAGACAGAGAGAGAATAACCCAAACCCCAGGCTGAGTGTGTTCCTTGTGTGCGCTTAAGAGAAATTGTGCTTGATGCAGAGAGCTGCATTTGGAAATACTAGGTTTATCTATCAATTTTTCTTTATATTAACCCTCCTTTTCCAGTACCAGTGGTGAGGATTTAGGCTCACTGACTACTGGCCCAGAGTGGGGACATCACAGCTACCAAAAGTTCAGAATGATGAGGTGTACTTACATAATACTGATATCAAACACCATGAATCAGTCATTAAAGCAGTGGATCTGTATCAGTCTGAAGAGCAAGTTTATTACTGTCCTTTAACGCAGTTATCGCTTGTCTGTAAACAGTAGTCAGCTCCCACATCTGGTTCTTTGATTCTTTGATGTGACTGTTCTTCAACCACATTCTCTTCAAATGCCTAATCTCAATCCCTTGAATTTAATTTTACTTTTGCATTTCCAGTACATTTTTCACTGTTTTTTTTTCTTACCTTCCCATTTTCCAAGTAATACTCATTTTGAAGATGTCCTCTTCCCTGTATGGCTATACTTGCCATCCCTACAATAGACTCGCATTTGAAATTGTTAAGTACATATGGAGCCTGACTTACAGGAATGGTTCATTGTCTAACAATATTAAAATTAACATTAATCTGCTGCAAACGCTATTGGCATATTGACCATTTTGCACAACTTCTACCAACTTTTCTAAACATATATCACAATATAGTCTGCAGCTTACTAGTATGAGGTTCTGATGTTTTAGGTGTGCTGCCAGTGAACATTGCAGAACTGATGTGTGTAAATCTATCTGCTTCAGAAAACAAAGAGAATCACAGTATATTTGAATACATCCAGCCACAGAAACGCTGGTAATTTTCATCAGATGTCCTTTGCAGATAAGCATACGCAGAAGACAGATAAACAACAAGTTTCTTAGGTCTGTCCTCTGATGGATATAAAGTTTTCTTTCAGTTCTCCTTTTCCAGAAAATGAATAAGTAAGAACATCCCCTTGTTTTCCTGTACTCCATTGTAGCATACAATGTCACGTAAGTTTATGTATTCTTCCTTTCTAGACCTGAAATAAACCAATGGACATGTTAAATATCGGGTCCCCTTCAAAACATCTAAAACCCATAACATCTAATTTCATAACATTGAGACCAGAACATCTAAAACTCATAACATCTAACAGTACAAATCACATGAAAATAACATCCCCTCCACATATAACAACATATAATGACACCAAACACACTTTTTACTACATTTCTGCAGGGGGGGGCTTGATACAGTGGGGTTAGGAAATTAACTTTTTCCCACTGTAGTACAATCTTGGAGTTGGTATATTTAATTTACGGGGGAGTCGTAGTAAAAAGTGTGTTTGGTAGTTTGGTGTCATTATATGTGGAGGGGATGTTATTTTCTTGTGATTTGTAGTGTTAGATGTTATGAAATTGGATGCTATGGGTTTTCGATGTTTTGGGTTTTAGATGTTATAGTATCAGTGTTATGAAATTAGATGTTATGGGTTTTAAATGTTTCAAAGTAGACCCTAAATATCAAAGCAAGATCAACTCTGCTGGTCTCTTTACCTAATAAAAGCAAAAACGAAGTCTCTCCACAAACACCAAGTAACACAAAAAGAGAGAAATATGTTTTCTCTCTTTTTGTGTTACTTGGTCTCTTTACCTAACAATCATTCATTCTGTTTACAGATGTATCTCATAGATGCTGAGAAAAAAAACTTGGGTGAAGGAGGCCCCATCTAGAAGTTGACACAGAAAATTTAGGAATGGCTCATGGTAAACACATTGTTCTATTTAAATCTACTTTCTTAAAGACCAAAGGATCTGAAGGGTTTAAAAGCCACAGCAATCCCAAAAAGAGATGTTGGGCACATTTGAAAATTTCATGGCACCTACTAAGACAGTCTGACCAAAAGTATTACTAATTATACTTAATGTACTTAGTGAGGACATTTTTCTGATCATCTCACAAAAACTTCTAAACTAGCCATACAGTATACGTAACATTCTTAGAGATAGGTTTACTCATCTGCAAAACTTTGTTTTTCCTTCATGCCTGCTGACTGTTTATTTATTTTTATTTATTTGCCATTTGTTAACTGGGTTAGTCTGGCTGGGGAGATGCCCTTTTTCAGAAGAGACCCAAGGAGTAAATCTCTGAATACAAAATAAAATGTGTTACAATGAAGTACATATTTAAGCAAACATATAATGAGAATGTGTCTCATCTTATACAAATTTTGAAGCAGACAAACCAACAACCTTAAAAATATATGGATTGACATGTTGTACAGGAGCAGATTAGAGAAGACAGAGGGACAGTCATGAACGTCAAAAGGGAAGGAGAGAAGTAGGGAAGGTTTAGGTATAGAGTGCAGTCTAGTAGGGGAATAGTAGCGAATGGACAGAGAAATTGGCATAGAATATAAGTGAGATTTATGTAATACAGGAAATTAGGATTGCAAAAGGTGCTAGTTACTGAAAATAGAAGTAAAACATACAAGCAGGAGAGTATACGCTGTGAGAAGGATAAAGAAAGTGGCTGAGAGGGAGAATAAGACGGGTGAGGAATTGCTTCAAGTCCGATCTATACAGTGGCAGATCCAGGGGTTGAGTAGATATTCTTTTAGGGCAAGTTTGAAATTGGGAGACTTTTGGTATAATCTGATATATAGAGGGAGTTTGTTCCAGGAAGTTGAGACTTTTTCCTACAGATTTATTGGGTTTTGAAATTTGGAGGAGATGTTAGTCAGAGCTACAAAGCTCTTGATTAGGGACATAAGGGGAAATGAGAGTTGCTAGTGAAGGACAAGCTAGTGGCTGGTGAAGGATGGTATGTGTCAGGTGAAGTTGAGGCAGAAGGAGTTGATTATGGAATTCTAGCCAGTGGAGTTTTCTTAAGGAGAGGCAGTGGTGAATTTTATAGGGGAGGTTAGTGGCAAATCTAGCTATTTTGTTATATGCACATTCGAGTTTGGTTACCAAAGTTTTTTAGAAGTTAGTAAAGATAGGGAAGCATATAGTAGGGTAAGTAAAAGGTAGGCCTGAGCAAGGGATAATTTAGATTCTTGTGTGAGGATTTTTTTATTTCTGTAGAGCAATCCTAATTTCTGGTGGGTGCTTTTGATGCAATTACTGACTTGGGTATCAAATTTTAGTTCGTCATCTATGAGTACCCCGAGAAGTTTAGTGAGAGACTCAGCTTGAATAGTTGTCTTGTTTAGTGAAGAGACTGAGAAGGAAGATTTGAGTTGCTGGAAAGGTTTGGGGAGAAGGAAAGAGAAGAAGTTTAGTTTGATTGGGGTTAGGCAGGAGTTGGTTAGTTCTGAGCCATCTTTCGACAGAGTGTAGCGTGTCTTGAGTGAGGGTATGTAGGTGGGATAGATTGTCAGAGACAGAGATGATGGTAGAGTCGTCTGCATATTGTATGAGTTTTGAGTGACTTGAAAAAGATCATTAGTAAAAATGTTAAATAGTAGGGGACCCAAGATGGAGCCATGGGGGACACCAGTTTGAATGGGAAGGAAAAGAGAAGGAGCAGACATCCACTTGACAGACTGAGCTCTGTTTGTTAGGTATGAAGAGAACCAGGTAAGAGTGGAGGTAGAGAGATTGAAGGAAGCAAGTTTGGAGAGCAGGAGGTTGTGAGATACAGTATCAAAGGCTTTAGAGAGGTCAAGGAAGATGGAGGACACTAGTATCTTATTATTCAGAGAAGTGGAGACAGTGTTGGTAAAGGACAGTAGTGCGGTAGTTGTGTTATGATGAGGGCGAAACCATGTTGGGTTGGGGTGAGTAGACTTTCCTGAATGAGATGTGCAATGAGATGTTTGTGAATACACTTTTCTAGGATCTTTGAGATAGGGGATAAAATAGCAATAGGCCTGAAGTTTGAGGGGTCAGTGGAGTTACCGTCTTTGTGCTGGGCTATAATGTAGGCCTTTTTCCATATTTGGGGGACCAAGCTTTCCTGTATGGACAGGTTAATAAGTATAGAGACTGGATAGGCAATAGAGGAGGCTGCAAGTTTGAGATATAAAGGAGATAGGTTGTCAGCTGAACAGGAGCCAGATTTAAGTTTATAGAGTAGAGACCTGATAAAAGATGTGGGTATTGGCTTGATTGACAAGGTAGTATGGTGGGAGGGAGTGGGAGGGGTGTCATGGTTGGTATTTGTCTTAGGTTTGATTAGTATTTATATGGAGTCTATGAAGAAGGAGTTTAGAAAAGTGGCAGTTTTGAGAAGGGAGTTGTTTGCGGAGGGGTTGGGAGGAGTAGGGTTTCCAGGGTGTAGGAGCTTATTAATGCTGTTCCAGAATTTTTGAGGGTTGGAGTGGGGGCTACTCTGAGGGTTAAGGTAAAAGTTTCTTTTGTTAAGGTTGATTTTTTTTTATTCTGTTTTGAAGTTCCCTATAGCGTTGGAGGCTGGAGGGGGTTTTGAGTTTATTTCAGGTTTTTCATGCATTGTCTCTCTTCCATATGAGGGAGAGAGTTTCTTTGCTTAACCATGGAGCACAGTTGGATTTAATTTGAACTCGTCTAAAAGGGGCTAGGGAGTTGAGAGTGTTAAGGAAGATGTTATTGAATTTAAGAATAGCTTCTTCAAGGTGGGGGGGTGTGCTGGAGAAAAAAACTGTTTATTGATGAAAGCGTTTGATTAAATATATCAGGGCTGAAGTTGGATAGATTGCAACAGTCCCTATATGTGTGTATTTTTGAGGGTTGGGACAGGTAACACTGTACAGATGTGGGGTGATGATCACTAGGTTTGTCAAGGAGGATAGAGGGGCTATGATAACGGTCAGGGTGGGAGGTAAACATCCAGTCTGGAGTGGAGCTGATATCTGATTGTTGATTAATACGAGTTGGGGAGGTGATGAGCTGGAAGAAGCCATATAGATTAATGCTAGCATTGGGGGAGTTGGTGGTGAGAATATTCCAGTCAATATTGACATCCCCTACAATAATGGTTTCATAGGAAATGGTTTGTGAAATCCAGGCTAGAAAGAGGTCAAGTACAGGGATATTGTTACTGGGTGGTATGTAGATAGCAGTGATAGCAATCTTTCTTCGATCATTAAGAGTGCAGTTTACTATGAGAATTTTGGCAGGATGAAAACTGGGGGGGGGGTAAGGTAGTGGATGGATAGAAAGGTTTTCTGAGTAGAGGATAGCTACCCCTCCACCTTTTTTTTGTTCGCCTGTCTTGGGCGAAGATATTGTAGCGATATTGTTAGTTGGAGGATGGCATAATGGTTAAGGTGTTTACCTTACAGATGCAAGGTGCAGGGTTTGATTCTCACATGGAGTAATAGGCTAGGCTTGAAATGGCTCACAAGGGCAATTAGCCTAATTCTAAGCTATGAACCTAGCCAGAGGGAAGGATTTCTTTATTTGAAATGTGTGGTTTTAGCCATGTTTCAGAGATGGACAAGATGTGTGGGGAGTGTAATGTTATCCAGGAGTGTAGTTTGGGGACTTTATTTATTGTACTACGGATGTTGAGCTTTCACCTATCAACCAAGCCGTCTGTTCTGCCATACTATGTATCTCCAGCTGAGAGCAGTAGGACAAGCAGGGTTACAACACAGTTACCCACTGCAGTAGTTATGCATGCACTGCATCCTGGCGATGAAGTCAGTTTTGTTTTTGACACAAACCCAATCTTACTCTTTTTCTGGTTTTGTCAGGTATAAAATAATATCATCAGTAAATAAAGCCAGCTTTTCTTGACTGCCATACTAGTTATATCCTTGAATTATGGAATCTAGAACAGAAGGTGTCATTAAAAAGGAATAATTAGTAGAACATAAAAAATATTGCATGATAACTATAAGAATCAATCAGAGGAGGTTAGAAAGGATTGGGAAGAGAGATTGGATAAGCAATTCGCAAAGAGACAATGGGAGGATATATGTATGTCTCCCAAATATGCAACGAAATCTAGAAGATTTAGGATTTTTGTCTGGATATGTTTACGCGGATCTTTTTATACCCCAAGTTGATTGCAGAGAATTTTTCCTCAGGCAGACAGGAAATGTTGGAGGTGTGAATGGGAAGAAAGAGGTAATTGGGGACATATTTTCTTGGACAGCAGTGGACTGGCGCTGGCGGACTTTAAGGATACCCTGCAGGATGCACTGTCAGAGATGCTAAGTGGGCAGATTGGTCTGATGATGATTTTTCTGAGCTATGATTCAGAATCAGAATTGCGTAGACATGGTAAGGCCTTGCTGTGTCTAATAGAGATGGCTGCCAAAAAGCAATTACTAGAAAATAGAAATCAAAATGTAAACCAACTATACTGGAAGTAGTGAATAAAATGACAGAAATAAAAGAATTGCAATTGAGATCTTTAGAAAATGGCAGGAGCAAACTACATGGGAAAAATGGGAATTGTGGGAACAATACATACAAGGGAGGAATGAGGCCTAAAAGGCAGCAGTACATAAATGAGCTGTATAATGTCTGAGTGAGAAATATTAGGTAGGTTATAAGAGGTGTATTATGTTTGCAAATGGGAGTGTGCCAGTATGGTTTGTGACGTAAAATGATTGCAACTAGGATTGTGTCAGTGTGGTTGTTTTCGCTTATATAAATGTATGATTGCCTGTGTAGTAAGTGATGGTTTAATAAAGATGTTTTTCATTTGAAAAAAAAAAATAAAAAATCTTAGTGTCACCATGATCATGTCTCGTATTCCTGCAGTCATTGGCAATGTGCATATCTCTGATAACAGCATGTTGAACTGACCAGAATCATCATTTCCCTCTCACCTAGATGGCCAGACTTGCAAATGCTTGTCACTCTCATCCTCTCATGCTTGTTATGTAATCAATCTGTAATTTTGGTATTTCATATTTTGAATGCATGTATCTAGTATTAGTTGTAATCGAGCTATTGTTTTGTTTTCTCCTTTCTAGGACTGTGCTGAAAAAGGGTTATGGCTTTGCTGAGAAATGAAAATGAATGAATGAGTGATTGAACAATATATTTTATATAAACTGACACAAAGAACAAGACTGCAGTAACTGATTCAGTCTGTGATCAAGGTAGCTGGTATACTCCATGTAAATAACAAAATTATAACATTTAGTTTATATTTACAGAAACATCGAGCCTGTCATGAGCACTTTTTAGTTTACTTTCATTCCCGTTCCTCCTATTGCATACCTGCAGCTGTACCTGAATGAGTTAACATCCGACACTCACTAAAGTTTGTTTCACTACTGTTATAAGGCAGAATAGGTTTTTTTTTCCATCATCACTCCATTGAACACCAAATGACAATATCTTACCTGACCACATTCTTCCTAGCCTAGGTTTATCAGCCAGGTTTATGGCACTTTCTGCATTCCTTATCTGAAAGTATATATTCTCTCAAACAGCCATTACAAACTAAGACAAGTATTACTGATGTGTTTCCTGAGTCAGTGTTCTTCTACAGGCAGTCCTATACAATTCTGTACTTTGCCGTCTTCATAATGTTAACCCTACCTTTTTCCTATACTGTCCATTAATACTTGCACCACATAACAATGTAAAGCTGTGTCACAAATATTAAATGCATATGGTGAAATTTTCCTTTGACACAGAAATGCAAAACTACCATATCCATGAGATAATTATGGTGAAAATCTGCACCTAAACTGCAACATATGCCAAAGCTGTCATCCCTTATCTTATATGGTGGTCATTCTCATGTTTCTTTTGCAGTTTTCAATACTTTGACTTATTTCTTTAAAACAGGTTATAAATGTAATATCTGTCATTTGCAGATGTTTATAGGACTTTGTTTTTTAATCCAGCCTCCAAAAGGTACATATCAAGCACAAAATCATTTTTTGAAATATATTGTATTGTAACAGCATATAATCTCATAAATCAGGACCCAACAATGAACATTATAAGAGTACTGACCAAAACAATTGGCAAATGTGAAAATTATGCATTTATTTTTGATATGGGGCAACACAGTAAGACAGGATTTAGCAGTACTACCTCACAATGCTTGATTCTCTGGTTTGATTGCTGGAGGAATTGTAAGAAGTCTGCGTTTTTTCCCTGTTTCTATAAGAGATTTCACCAGCTACTCAAGTTTCCTTCCATATCTCAAAGAGTGCTCTAGGCAGACTGGTATTTGTTATTCCTGTAAATTGACCATAGGCATGTATGACAAGCAGAGTGAGTAAATATGTGTGCCCTGAGATAAACTGACAGCCCACACATGATACGATCCCCTGCCTTGCAACCAGTGAGTGTCCGAATACATTCTGGCTTCTGCACAACTCTGAACTAGATTAAGTAGACAATCAGTGGATAAATAAATGAATGAATGGCAAACCAGTGCTGTGAGTAGTAACCATTAAGTTGGGGATTCAGATATGAGCAGATATATTAAATGCCTTATGAAAAGACTCAGTACACATTTTTATCCTTTGTTGACCTTGTTAATCCCACTAGGCTGATGACCTATTTTCAGGGAAACGCCAAGGTGGTGGTATTTATGCTACTAGAGGAAAATCAGGCTAGGACATTAGGGAACTTCCCCTTCTCTTTTCAATATGTGCCACAGAATATTTTACGTCCACCTGAGCTACCACTGACTCAAGCAGATGGGACCTTGGTTTAACATCTCATCTGAAGGCCAATACACAAAGTCTAGAACCCTCTTATGTTACACAGCAGTGTTCATTTTTGTACCGTTTCGCTCATGTGAGCGTTCGATATTTTTACCATTCGAGATGGTAATATAGACCCACTGCAGTGATAGCAATCAATCTACCAGAGATGGAATAGAACATATAGCCTTCTGCACCAAAGCCAAGTCACTACCTGTTGCTTCACTGACCCCAACCATGAAGATTTTTTTTTTTCAGAATTAAGACATAACGTAGGACACAGCTTCAGAAACTATTAACTATGTTTCTGACTTAATATTAACACATTAATTTCAAATTCTATGAGCAGTAAAACAACTTTATTCCTGTTAAAATATCTAGCAGGAATCCTTATTCCTCAAACCTTTGATCAATTTGGTACACATGCCCTTAACACGCTGGAAGTTTTCTTCAAACGTCCTTATAAATTTACTCACTGTCACTTTCTGTAATGCTACAATAGTTCATCTCAGCTGTTTCAAACCAGGATTACCACAGTACATATGTAGTTTTACTGCTTCTGTTCATGACATAGGAATATAGCAGCAGTATTTCTTTATTTAAGTATTTACTTGAAAAAGTCATTATCAGTGATAAACATTTATCTTTCCACATTATGATGTTAGGTTTTATAATTCATGGTATTTTACAAATGCATTTTCTCTTTCTAACTACACATTAATCACTGAAAGTCTCTTCTGTACTGACCTGTATCCACATCAACTAATTTAACAACACTCTGTTGCCTATTGAATTCTTGGAACTTTTCTTTGTCACCTGGAGTATAATTTTCAGCTCAACTTTAATAGCGATTGGATTCATTTTACGCAGTATTTGGATATCCTAGAATCTTAATTATGCATTTACAGGCAATTCAGATGAATGAATATCCATTGACTAGCAGGTCTCAACATGTATTAGAAAAATCAACAGAACTAGCATTGTTTGTAGAATTAAAGGAGCACAGTGATATCTGGGAACTACCAGACATGCTAGTATGTAAACGTTCAAAGCTGAGGTAAAAAAGATAATGTATGTGACCGGCAAAGGAGAAGAATGTGATTATGTTTACCAATGGTCAGGGCAAGGGGCAGTGAACATACATAAGACAAGCATCGCAGAATTGTAATTCTTGCTTTGTAATGTGCCACAGTGCTCAAGCTGATTAACCTGTCCAAAAAAAGGACATATTTCTGCATAACAGGTTTAATTATTTACCAACAAACACAAAAAACACTATCTACAGTACAAGAAAGAAACTAATAACAAACGCAAACACACACACACACACACACACACACACACACACACACACACACACACACACACACACGCACACACACACACATGCGAATTCAGAAAGTATTATCACAAACAGGTAGCTTTGCCACTTGTAGTCTCCTCCTTGGCTGTAATCCTTCTTTCCACATTCATGGACCACCACTAGCAGGATCATTGGCACAGAGGCAGTCCAGCTAGTTGATATGCATATTAATGTGGCAATAAAGGGACCTGTTAATGTTATTTAGCCAATTTCTCTGCCATGGAAGTGCCTATAGCTTCCAGTTTACACTGTGACAATTTCCCTGTGGTTTGGAAAAATTTAACTCTGTTAAAAGACAGAGATCTCCCATTCACTACAATGGAAGGAGCCGCTGTGCAAGTAAGTTCAGCAAAAACATGGGAGGGGGTGTGTTAGTGCGTGCATGTATGTAGAAGTGTTGTGTTTGATTTAAAAATATGTGTCCATGTGTTTATTAAAGAGGCATGAATGAAGTCAGATCAGAGTGTGTGAGTCTCTATGCCTGTGTGGTCAGACAAAAGGGTCTAGGTAGGGAAGTGAAAATGTGTATGTGTGTGTATTGTAGTCCATGTGGGAGAATGGGTGAGTGGGTGTATTGTAGTCCATGTGGGAGAATGGGTGAGTGGGTGTATTGTAGTCCATGTGGGAGAATGGGTGAGTGGGTGTATTACTTCGATCGACTACTGAGAACTTGTTTGATGTTGTGTATGTGTGTGTGCATGCATGAGTATCTGAATATATCTGTGTGTGTGTGTGTGTGTGTGTGTGTGTGTGTGTGTGTGTGTGTGTGTGTGTGTGTGTATGTGTGCGCGCGCGCACCCGCAAGTGTGGTCCTTTGTCAACACAATGCATGGGCCACTGGGATAAGCACTACTGCCATCACTGGTCTGATAACAGTAGTGATAAAAAATATGACTCAGAGATATGCTAAAGAGCTGACCTACCTAAAGGAGACAATTTACGTAAACAGTGAATTATTTTCTAAATCCTAGGGACACACAAACACACACACATATATATATATATATACAAATATGCACACGCATACACACACACACACAAATGCATACATTTATTTTATTATTGCAAATTTTACTAGCTTACTGAGCTAAACATTATGTTATTTGCAGGTCATTGGTTCTGCTTTATTAAAGTATAGTTGCAGTATATTGAAGTGCATCAGTCAATCTCTGAATATTTTGTTGTACAATTAATTTAATTTCCACTTCCTTTATTCATATTAAAGATATAAGCAATATTGCAAATCATTAAGTTAGTAGTGTCTTGTTTGATTTATTTAATTTCACTATTTACTCAGTTTTCTCTATAAATACACCCACAAATGATGTCATAGTAAGTATTTGGCATTAATTTACATAATCCGTGAAGCATCCTGGACAATCTAATAATGTTGGTCTTTATATGACTGGTTTCTTACTTACATTGTGGTTTCACTAGTACTTTTTCACATACAGTATGCTAAATTTCAGTGATATGTGTTCTATATGCAAGACCTATTTGGTAACTTTCTAAGAAGCAGGAAATGGTTGCTATTGTTTTTAGCATGGAACTGCAGTCGCATATACATTAACTTAGTGAAGCTTTTTAGCATGGAACTGCAGTCGCATATACATTAACTTAGTGAAGCTTTTTAGCATGGAACTGCAGTCGCATATACATTAACTTAGTGAAGCTTTTTAGCATGGAACTGCAGTCGCATATACATTAACTTAGTGAAGCTTTTTAGCATGGAACTGCAGTCGCATATACATAACTTAGTGAAGCTTGTCAGGCATGGCGATTTCCTTCTTTCATGATGTCACAAAATTACTTTTCAGCTCCAAGAAAAATTTTAAGAAGTCATCCTTATCAACGAAACAGAATGCAAAAACAGCACTTATTTTGCATCAGAAATGTATATTAACATTGTACTGTATAAGGTAAAGAGGTCATACCTAGCTTCTAGTATTTATTACTTTCACTTGCATCAGAAAGTGCCCAATGTACTTTAATTTGCATGCTGTTAGTACATTTCTTCATATCCTTTAGTAACAGGGCTATGTCTTACTCTAAAATTCCAAATGCAGTAACATCAAATTACAAACATACACATAAGTCTAGAGAAAGCCCTCTGTTTAGGCATTGTTAGAATCATAGAAGAAAGATAACAGACAGTCTCATTTGGTACTTGAAACTGTGGCCTCCAGCACATTGTGTAGCTGTTACAGCTATGAACAAGAGCCTCTGGACAGAAAGGTGTTGAGTTTTCCCTGAAGCGTCATCCTTTCAGCTAGGAAACCCACAGGTTGACAATCATGGTCAAATTAAAAACCACAGAAACACACACACACACACACACACACACACACACACACACACACACACAAATACAGAGATAGCCCTCTGAGTAGGGACTGTTAGAATCATAAAAGTGAAAGGACGAGATTAACTCTCACTTAGTACTTGAACCCAAGACTTCCAGCATACCTTGTTGGCCTAACGTTCACTGGACCTGAAGGGCATTATCCTTTTTGCTACGAAGTTTTCAGAATTGTTAGACTGACATTGTGAATCTGGAAAATGCATACTCATTCTGTGGTGGCTCTGCTTCAGTGTAGTCATCCTAGCCCAATATAAAAGAATCTCAGAGTTATTATATACATAAAATAAAGATAAGGGGGGAGCCCAGTCCCCCCCAAGTCAGGGAGTGCAATGGGGCAAAGCCAACAAATGATCAGTATGCTAAATGCTACCCACTCTTGTTTCTCTAGAGTGGGATCCGTGCTGTGTTTTAGCAACAATGTGTCTTTCTTCAGCTGTCACATAGGCAAAGCTCAGTGCTTCTCATTATGATTTCTCATTCAGCCTCATTTGATTACTATCTCTTATTAGGGATGAGTAGCCGCACTATCAAATTAAGGGACTTGCTCAGAATCACACAGTTAGTGATGGAAACTGAAGGAATCAAACCCAGGGCCACAGGATACATTTCCATATTAGATTATATCTTTAATCATCTTAACCAAGCTGTAGGACCTCCCTGAGATCTCTCTTTAGAGTGCTGATTTGAAGCACAGTACACAATATGGACAGCTAGTCTGCAGATGTAGTTAATGTGACTAAACAACTCATTTGACCAGGCAATTCTCCCTGGTTACCTCTGATAGAAAGACCTGTGCCTAGTGGGCTTACCTGATTATCACATTTTTCAACCTCTTAAATCTGGACAAAGATAAATAATGGAGAGACAAAGTACCAAAATTAGAGACAGATTTTAATTATCGTTCTTATAAACTAAGAAAGTTGCAAAAATAACAGGTATTGTGTTAGTGTGCATATTCTGACAGGTGAACATTTGAAATGTCTGGACCAGCTGGAGTGAGACCCAAAACACAGACTGAATGGATGAAATACAGAGTAACATATATTAAGTCCAAGATGGCCATTTCTCAGAGTATTCCCTTTTCTCTGAGATACAAATATCTCTCTCAGAGTATTCCCTTTTCTCTGAGATACCAATATCTCTCTCAGAGTATTCCCTTTTCTCTGAGATACCAATATCTCTCTCAGAGTATTCCCTTTTCTCTGAGATACCAATATCTCTCTCAGAGTATTCCCTTTTCTCGGAGATACCAATATCTCTCTCAGAGTATTCCCTTTTCTCTGAGATACCAATATCTCTCTCAGAGTATTTCCTTTTCTCTGAGATACAAATATCTCTCTCAGAGTATTCCCTTTTCTCTGAGATACCAATATCTCTCTCGGAGTATTCCCTTTTCTCTGAGATACCAATATCTCTCTCGGAGTATTCCCTTTTCTCTGAGATACAAATATCTCTCTCAGAGTATTCCCTTTTCTCTGAGATACCAATATCTCTCTCAGAGTATTCCCTTTTCTCTGAGATACAAATATCTCTCTCAGAGTATTCCCTTTTCTCTGAGATACCAATATCTCTCTCGGAGTATTCCCTTTTCTCTGAGATACAAATATCTCTCTCAGAGTATTCCCTTTTCTCTGAGATACCAATATCTCTCTCAGAGTATTCCCTTTTCTCGGAGATACCAATATCTCTCTCGGAGTATTCCCTTTTCTCTGAGATACAAATATCTCTCTCAGAGTATTCCCTTTTCTCTGAGATACAAATATCTCTCTCAGAGTATTCCCTTTTCTCCGAGATAACAATATCTCTCTCAGAGTATTCCCTTTTCTCTGAGATACAAATATCTCAGAGTTGGTATATACAAGTTTGGGGTGGGTATTTTGTCTCCTTGCAAAACAAGAAGTTCAAAGGAGAAGAGTGATCTTCAATGTTTACTTTTTTCCTGTCTTTGTGCTCTTTTTATTTTTTTTGTTGGCACTCATCATTGGGAGTACTGACATTTCAGTAGGGAGCCAGACTGATAGATAGCATCATACATCCTCTTCAGATGGCAAAATTAACAAACTAAAACTATACTAAAACCAAGAGAAAAAGTAAGATGGGCTTAACTCAAGGTCATTGCCCAGGTTTACAAAATGTCATCTTTTGCAGCACTATTTACTCCTGTTTCTTAGTAACCACATTCCTCTGAAAGACATCACAACCAATAAATATGATGTCATTATTATTCTTCATGATCCTCAGTAACATTATTTTGTGGATGTTTGATGCTTTAACGGCAGTTATTTCTATTTCATCATAAGCTATATTTGGATGTTGTGGAAGTTAGTTGGCATGCCCTCATTTCACTTTATGTGCATGTCAACCTTTGTTTTCTAGTCACTGTCTTTATTTTTCTTGCTGGCTCCACCTGTGTTGTTCCTTTTTATTCTAACCACTTTCATTAACTTTAGACATCTGTTCAGCTTGAGAACTTTAACAGCGACAATGCAGCACTCTTACTTATCTGGAAGGGTATAGGACACAGCTGCTTTGGTTCCTTACTTCAAGAACTAAACCTATTATTGCATATAAGAAGGGATAATTCTTATTAAGTTAATATGTCTATATTTTCCTGGAAGAAAAGATGACTGGTAATTTCTGTAAGGACAGAGGAAAGATCTTCAATGTTCCAGTACGACTGCCACTTTTTCAAATAGCTGAAGTGCGACATTTCTTGCTGAAGCATGACATTTTGCAGTATAAACCTTCTCCTTAACCAGTATATGACTCTTTTTATTTTTATGTAAAAATAAAATTCTTTTGTAGAACTGAAGGTGATTCCATTGTTTTATGTATTGCTTCAGATATGTTATCATAATTTTCTACATTATTTAAAAGCAAGTTATAATATTTTTTCTGCAGAAATGTCAGGCTAATTGTCATTTATCATGTTTTCTACTATGTGTCAAAAGTTACCATACCTCTCAACTGTCCCAGATTTTGAGTCAAATTTTAGATCTGTATCTCTTAATTCCTCCTAAAACTGGTGACTTTTGGAGAAAAGGTGATGCCTTACAATAATTACATTAACTAGTGGTATAGTGTTCTTTTACTTCAGAAAATGTAATCACATTCGTCTTATTCTGTCAGTATCTCAGGTTAATAGTACTAATATTTTAAAAGTATCTCTGATTCTCTTTCATTTTTTTCTGGATTTGTCCCTGACTTTTTCTGCATTTCTCTCTGATTCATTGAAAGCTATGAACATTAAGACTGTTCTAAAAACAAGATGAGTGTTTTTAACATTCAAATGTTTTTAATGAGTATTGTATCTGTTAATACAAACTGTGAAGCTCTGCATTACCATATTCATCAGTTCAAATGACATGATGTACTCTTCATAAAACTCTAAGAGTGAGATTCCAGATTTGGCAAGGTGTATTGAATCCATTGAAACTTTAGATATTGCTTGGCTCCTAACAGATAATCACCAAGTGTATTTAGCCGATCAGTAAGAAACCAGAGAGTATTTATACTTCTACCATTTCTGCATCAATGAGGGTAAATCAGGACATGCTTCTCAAATTGTCACATCTGGAGTCAAGCACAGGATGTTTTTATTCCATAAATCATGGACTGAAAATAACAGCGGTGACAAACATACTTCAGATTTGTTTTGTAGTCATACATTAATCTTTGCATCCGGCACAAGTTGCTATTAGTATTAATGCCATCCCGAAAGTGCACAAGATAAGCAGAAGAAAACTTCAGTGTCAATTGACCCGTAATCTTTAGTTTTTTAAAGGCAGTACTCTGAAGTAGCTAGTTACCGAATGGGAAATTCAGCACTGAATAAAAGCAAAAAGAAATAGTATTCATTTAGCCTGGTAAGAACATAATTATTTAAAACTACATTTTTAAAGTAGTGCTCTGAAGTAGCTAGTTACTGAATGGGAAATTCAGCATTGAATAAAAGGAAAAAGAAATAGTATTCATTTAGCCTGGCAAGAACATAAATAATTATTTACAACTAAATTTTTAAGGCAGTGCTCTGAAGTAACTAGTTGTTGAATGGGAAATTCACTATTGAATAAGAGGAAAAATAAATAATATTCATTTAGCCTAGCAAGAACATAATCATTCAACTAAAATAAGTTAGAATTTTATCCACCCACATCCATAACACCCTTTTCCCATTTTTGTACGAGGTTGGGGTGTCACTTCAACAATGACAATCATCTACAGCCAAGGTTTACACCATCAGGTGGCAAGTCCTGCCTCTGTATTTCTTCTACACCACACACTTGCATACCCTATCACACCTATGGCCAGTTAAGAGTGTCTGGTCCACCTACAGAATATCTTTGGAATACAGAAGGAAACTAAAGCACCCAGAGGAAACCACGGGAACACAGGTAGGACATGCTAGAATTTTATGCAGATATTTAAATGCAGCTGGCAATGAAATGGCACATCTGTACTGCAATATACTCAACCAGAAGAAAAACAGCATGTCCAAACTAAAGCTAAGCAATATACTAGTCAAAACAAAGGTGGAACTTGGCAGAATGACACTGAATTATAAGAATCACACAGGTATAGAAAGCATTGCAAAGCCAGGTATTGCACAATACCTGAAATCTATGGATGAAGGCAGAATGACAACATATTTTACACAAAATCAACTAGTGCACAAATATGAACCCACCTAAAAACAGGTTTACAATAAATGAAAGAGGAAATGTAAAGGTAATTTATACCAGTCTTAATTAATTAAAAGGATAAGATGAGTAAAGTACGACAGACCAACCACATGATTTATAAAAAACATAGTAAGTGAAAAGATTTCATAAAATTACTTGTTTTTGAATTAGTACACAGACTTTTTTCAGCCACAACTTAGGCTACAAGAGCAGGATAAATACAATAAATATGGAGAGTTTTTCTAAAGTACTTAGTTAACCAACATTTTTTTTGGAAGTGTGAGGAAACTGAAACACCTACAGAAAACTCATGCAGATGGGAGAGAGTCCTTAAATGAAGTCACTTGAGCATAAGGAAGACGCCAGATTCCAGACATGGGAAGCAAAGATGTTACTCTGAGTTACAGTGCTGCAGAAATTAACTCACTTTAAATACACTGGAGTTTCAGAACAATATTACCAGCAAATCAGTTCTTAAGGTACTTTAAAATTCTTAGTCCAGTGTGTTAAAAAAAAAACACATAGCAAGCAAGGAAGAAGCAGAGTACACGTAATTAGAAGAGAGATTTTTAATGTACAAACTTTTAGTACACTGGTAATAGTAGGGCATGTCCAAAGATTCCTCCCTCAGGGTTGAAAACGCTATTATTCAAGGGATAAAGGTAAATTACTATAAGATACATATTTGCACATGTTTGCGTGCTTCTTTCTTTATGGCAATTTTGACTAGTTGAGAATTTAAAAAGAAGCAGCCAGAAATAATATCTTCTTGCTTAGTAAACAGTAATTCGATCTAACAATCTTTTAGAGATAGTCCAACAAGATAAGTTTATAACTCAATGAGTTTGTTTCATATTAAGTATTTAAGTTCAAAATAATTAGAAGTAAGGGCAGTATATTTTCTAAACCTCAAAAATTAGGCATTTATTTAAAGTTTTACCTCCCAAACTGGAATGCAATAGCAAAATAATAGCATGCCTTAAAGTCTGCAAAAACAGAACGAGAACTATATATATTTATAATTTTTTTATGTAGTTCTGGGGGAACAGCAAAAATGAAGCATTGATAAATTTTGTTCTCCTTACTTCATGACCCTTAGTCAACAGCAGTCCTTGATTTCATGGGTAAACAAACAATCTTTCCACATGCCACTAAAACTCATCTTTCTAGTACCAACTCGAGAATGATCACTGTTCATTTATATGCCAAATCATTGTCAGATGAGTAACAATCCTCCAACCTTCCTCTGGTCAGAGCTGGTGTTACCAAGATATCCAGTGCTCTGTCATATGGTACTTATTCCTGGATTTGGCATTGCCACGACAGACGGATAGTCTTCTTCTCATCTGCACTGTCACGATGTCCTGACAGTGTAGACGTCTGACTGCTCATAGACCCATCAGACATAAAGCAAACACACACAGACTAAATGGCAGAAATCATTAAGTAGAAACCCATGACTGTATGTGGGTATATCAGCACTTATGCATGGATGGTGTGGTTTGACCATGAGAGTGATATACCCACAAACAGGAATGGATTATTGCTTTCATTGCATTTATACAGCAACATTATTTATGAAAAACATTGCTTACCTTTCTTTAATAATGCTTTTGTATAAATGTAAACATAAATGACTAGCAGTAATCATATACAATTACTTAAATGAGGGTGAGTAACATGCAAATTCACCTAGATAAAGTTAAGCTAGATTCAGACAAATGTCACCAACACAAAATTAATAAAATCTGCATTTTCTATCCCACTAACTTTTATTTTTCTCTCTATGATGACATTTCAAATCTAAGAAATAGTGACCCCTTAAAACTTGTATATATATATATATATATATATATATATATATATATATATATATATATATATATCCTGTTTTTTTTCCCATATGATAAACTCTTAACAGTCAAGCATTAAAGCATAAAACACAAACTGCTACAATGGACAGTGAGTAAACAAAGACAATGAAATAGTATACGGAGTAAATAAAATATGCACAAACAGGAAATAGTCATCAAAAACACAAGGAGGTGGCTTGTAACAAAGGAAACCAGGTCTTCACTGGATATGGAAGATAAAAATATATATATTTACTTAAACCTGATTTTGTGGCGGTATTCAAATGAATTTGCTAGATTAGTTCATGATTAGTTCATGATACTCCAATAAGATTTTCCAGTAATCACCCCTAGGGTCAACAGCCACCTTGTCAATTACACCAAATTTAAACTTTAGATGTGCCAGGACAACTTTTAGTGTGTTTAAAGAGTGCATTTTTTTCCTTTTTCTTAGAAATATCATGCAAATGCTCATAAATTCTCTTATTTGAAGAGTGTTCAGTCTTCCACACATAAAAGTCACCACAGTCCTGCCACACAATAATGTACACTACCCAGGAAGTGGAACAGTTAGCAAAGATGATGGTCACTAATCTCCCACAATAGATACAACTAGGAAGCTTTCTGCATTGTCTTTAGGGTAAACTAATTGATACTCTGGAAGGGTGGAGTTTTAAATTGTTTTATGACTTCCAGTAGCCTGCAGCAGATCTTAACAAGGCTGTCTATGCATATTATTAATACATATGTGCTAAATCCTGACAGCTTCTAGCCGGGGGGGAGGGGGGGGGGGCATGGGAAAATGTGATATCATTGTGTAATCCATCATTAAAAAATGATATTTTAATACTAGGTGAGACTGAAGTCTCATGGCAGTCTGTTTTTGGAACCTGACCCCTCACCTACTTCATCTTGTCTTGCTCTAGTATGGGAACCAGGAAATAGTGATTCTTTAGATCATTCAGGAAAATATAGTGAGATTAGTTAAGTACTGTTTTCTGCATTTGTGTGACTCTATTCATCTTTTATTTTAATATTTCCTGTAATTGAAATTCTGATATTTACTGTAAATAGATACTTAGTATTTTCATGTTCTTTTCTTATTTACTATTACATATATTTAAACTTTTCATTGTGGCTTGTCTTCTAGAGAATATTTTAATCTCTGAGTATTTCTATATATTTGGTGACACCTCTGGCTGTTCCTGAAAGTCTTACTGTCTTATATTAATATTAATTTCACTCAGTATCCTCACACGAGTCTTAGAGTAGCTGGCTTTGGAGTGTCTAGTAGCAGTGTAACTACCTTATAGCCTGGGCAGAAGGGGACATAGCTAGTAAATCTGTGCCAGACTTTCCCAGGTGTGTGTTTGTGTGTGTGTGAAAATCAAATCGCAAAAAGTGCATGTGTCAGCTGCCTGGGCAAGGGCAAGAAGCAGTGGTTTCAGAGAGAAAGTGGAAGAGAACTTAGCCTGGACACTCAGCTAAGGTCTCAGCTCTATAGCTGTGCCAGTGGAGAGTCTTATTAGGGATCTGGAGGGAGACAGAGAAATCCAGACCCTGGGTTGAGTGTGCTCCCTGTGTGCTCTTAATGAAAATTGTGCTTGATGTAGAGAGGTGCATCTGGAGGTACTGGGTGTATCCATTTTTTTTCCAAGTGAATGTCCCTCTCCAGTGCCAGTGTTGAGGACTTAGGCTCCTTGATTACTAGCCCAGAGTGGAGACATCACAGGGTCAAGGGAATCTAAAAGTAGAACATCTCAAGCCACCATTATGGCTATCAAATGATAGCCTTTTTTCAGCATGCACTCCTGGTTATGGGAAACAAATGGGCTTATTGGCTATTCATAAACAAATGGCAGTTACAATTAAAGGCAGAAAAATAAATAGTAATTAGATTTTGAAAAATGAGTAACAGAATATATCACATCTTACCTGGTCAGGTTAAATTTCACTCTCAAACTTTGATTTAGCTACAACAAACCTAGATTTCACCCCAATGTCTTACTCCTGGTATATTTTTTTGGCTTGTTTTAAGCTGTCAAGTTGGAGATGTAAGAATGGCTAACTGAGACAGTGTATCCAATTCCTTAACAGGAATATCCGTTCTCTCTTTTACTTCACTGGCATCTGTATAAGCTGGTCAGAGGACTGTAAACAGGATGATATCATAAGTAAATTATGTAAGGTCACTAAACAATAAAAATAGTATACAAACGACTACAGGGCTGCAATATAGGGAATAAATGAAATTGCCTAATTCAAAACCAGTATCTACCTTATATTAGTAGTCAGTGATGCCACTCCTCCAAATCTCCTTACTAGCAACCACTCCTTTCTGGATCTACACATCATGAACAACTCTGCCGTCATCTGCAATATATCTGTTCTTCCACTCTCATTCAGTAACCACTGCCCTATAACCTTGCTAAGTATCCACCAGTCACCAGTCTGTCCCTGAAATTAGTTGCTTTGAGATCCATGTCCACTATCAATATGGGGAATCTCAAAAAACACCTAGCAACTTTCAACTAGTCTCCCATTTTCAGCTTAAGTAACCCCAACTCAGTTGCAACAGCTCTTACACACACCCTTCAGTGAAATTCCTCCCTTTCAGACAGTGCCTTTTCAAATACAACAAAACACCCTTGCTAACCACTGAACTGAAAGCTCTGCTCAGACTCAGGGACAATCCATGGTCTTCATGGAGTCAAAACTCTTTACAAGAAAATTGTACTGCCTTTACCTCTCTGTGTAACCAAGCTAAGTAAGCCATATGCAGGCACAAAACCAACTATTTCAAAAATAAGCTAATTACTCTGCTATGCAAACCCAAAATTTCTGGCAGGAAGTAAATCTTCTCACAGGCTGAAAATCCAATGATCACACCTCCTCACCTACCACCACCTAGATCTCTCAAAGCCATCTCTCATCATCTGACTTTCTCAATGAATTCAGCCATCCCCCTAGTACCTCAAATACTACTTCTCCCTCAATCTCCCTCAGCCACCTCCTTTTATCTCCCTCGTCTAGTTTAAGAAAATTACACACAAAAAGCTTGTTCTTCTACTAGAAAGCATACCCCTTGATGCACATCCTGGTCCAGACAACCTACTCCCTCAGTTTATATCACTTTGTAAAGACTTCCTTACTACATCTCTTATACATATTTATAACCTCTGCTAAAAATACAGTGCCAGACCTATGCAAAACTGCTCTTTTTAAATCTCTTCCCAAACAGCTTCAGTCGGAAAATGCCTCACACTTCTGACTTATTTCCATTCTCCCAACACCTGTGAAAATACTTGAAAAACTAATCTACAACCACTGTTCACTTACATCCAATAGTACCACCACTTCAGTCTAAAACAGCATGGATTCTAGGCTGGCTTGGGTATGACTGCACTATGGTCATCTACAGATTACATTCTTGTCAATATGGATTAAGGAAAACTTTCAGGAATGCTCTTCATTGACCTTATCAAAGCTCTTGATCTTATTGACCACTTCCTGCTCCTTCACAGCTTCCAAGAAATTGCCCAAGCACTGTCACCCATTTCCAACATTGCTTAACAAATAGATATGTCAGAATCAAAATAGGCTATTCCATATCAGCTACAGCACCCCTTACAAGAGGGGTGACCCAGGGCTCCATACTCACCCCATTGTTGTTTTTGTTCTTTCTTTACAAACTACCATGTGATCTCCCTAACCTTCCTATCACTTTATGCAGATGACATGGTTATGTTTCAATCAGGTCTCTTGCATTCAGCTATGCAAACCCATCTTCAATCTCACCTCTACTCCCTTAATTATTGGCTAAACAAATATAAGCTACTCCTAAACAACTACAAAACAAAAAGTATGATATGTGGAGCCTCACAAAAAATGAAAAATCTCCTAAAAATGTCAATATTGTAAATCTCAGTGGTTCTCCAAAAGAAACAACTACATCTTTTAAATACTTAGGTTTATGGCTAGACCAGTCACTTACCTTCCAAAGTCACATTGAAAATACCAGGAAAAGATTAGTTTTCATTTATTCTAGTTACAGAATATATCTCCCTTTATCTCCAGATCATCTACAGCTGTAATGGCCAAAGGAGTCATTTTTGCTCAACATGAATACAGGCTTACTATCCTAGCCACAGCTTCCCAAAATACCTCATGAACTCTACAGTCCATTGAAAACAACATTTGCTGATTCATTATCAATTTCCCCCTCAGGAATGCCACTGCAAAACCATCTCCAAAGCCAAAATGGCCACCAGACTCCTGCGGAGCTGAGTTTCATCTTGGCTGGAAATTTCTTTTCCAGCTACTTAAACCATAGGTTCATAGGTTCATAGGTTCATACTAGGCTATCTGCCCGAGGGCATTTATAAGCCTAGCCCATAGTTTTGTGGCTTATGCCACCCCTTTAGTTTGGAGAAACTATGCCTATTATTTTGCTGTGCCTCTGTCGAGCAGTGACACTGAGGTAACCCCTGGGGTGTATCTGTGATCTCCCATCCATTGGTCAAGATTCCTCTTGAACAAGGCCAGCGAGGTGCTCTGCCTCACATAAAATGGGATTTTGTTCCACAGCATAGGGAGTCTTTGGGTGATGAATCGATCCCTCCAGCACGTCCTATTAATAACCGTGTCGAGGTTTAAGTCTCCCGCCCTTGTGGCTCTGAGGGATCTAGATTTTTTGAGATGAAGCATGTTCATCAAATCCGGGTTTGACATGGCCTTGTATGTCAGGCACAGGTCACCTCTGAGCAAGCGGTAAGCAACTGAATATAACTGGAGTTCTTTCAGTCGGGCAGCATAAGACAGATTTTTGAGACCCTTTATCCTTTTGGTGAGGAACTTTTGTGGCCTCTCCAGCTGCTGCAAGTGTCGGGTCAGATACATTCTGAATGGGGCATTGTACTCAATCATTGGTCTGATGAGTGATGAGTATAGGGAGACTATGACCTCCCTTGATCTAGATATGAATCCCTTCATGATAAGGTGGGCAATGTAGAAGGTCTTCCTAACTACTTTAGCAATATGAGTGTCGAATGAAAGGCTACTGTCAACCTGGGTTCCCAGGTCCCTGATAACTTCTTCTGTGATCAGGGGATTGCCACCTATATGGTAGCTAGGGGTAACCTTGTTTTTCCCGAAGGGTATGACTATGCATTTCTTGGCATTTACCTTTAGGCCATGGCTCTGGCACCAGTTATCCGTTTCTGTGATACCCTTCTGAAGGATATCTGTGTCGGATGTGTTTTCGACTACGGTGCCCAGTTTGCAGTCATCTGCAAACTTTGTCAGCCATAACCCTCCTGTGTTTGCTTGTACTTCAGAAAAGTAGATGCCAAACAAGAGTGGGCCCAGGACTGAGCCCTGTGGGACACCACTTGTGACAGGCTTTGAGTCTGACATGGCGCCAGCAACTCTGACCCTGTGGGTTCTGTCACTCAGCCAGTTTGCAACCCATCTTGTAATGTATGGGTTTACATTTAAGTTGATGAGTTTTTCAATGATACCCGAGTGGGGTATTGTATCGAAAGCCGTCGCCAGGTCTAGGTAGGCTGTATGGACTGCCTTTCCCTCGTCAATGGCCTTGGTGACTGTTTCGAAAAAGTCAACCAAGTTTAAAAGGCATGATCTGCCTTTGACAAAGCCAAACTGGGTTGGATCCAAAGTCTGCAAATTCCCTATGTCTTTATTTATGAGATCCATTATGATCCTCTCCATGGCTTTGCAGATAAGGCTTGTCAAGCTAATGGGACGGTAATTTCCAGGGTCGGTGGAGGCACCGCCTTTGTGGAGTGGGACCACAGTCGCTGTGCGCCACTCCCTGGGTACGTATCCGGAGGTGAGACTAAGATTAAACGGCTGTCCTAACTGTGGGTTTAATTCCTCGTTGAGTTCATGGAGCACACAGCCGGGGACACCATCAGGTCCCATGGATGCTGTGTTCTTTGCCTTGGAGAGAGCAGTTCTCACCTGGGCATTAGAGATGTTTGGGGGGCTACAATCATTTGGTATAGATATCTCTCCTTTAGGGGGGGAGGGGGGGGGAGTTTGCACTGAACTTGTCAGCCAGTATGTTGGCAATGTCTGTAGGATCAGTAATCTTCACGTCATTTTGAACTAATTCTGAGCATATCTGGGAGTTTCCTCCTAGGTTTCTGACATAGCTAAAGAATGCCTTATGGTTGTCTTTAGAGTCCTTAGCTATTTTTTTCTCAAAATTAGCTTTGGATGATTTTATGAGAGCTCTTAGCTTTTTACTTATAGTGATCAGCGGTGTCTTACCTTTTAAGGATTTTGCTCTATCTTGTAGTAGCTTTCTCCTTTTGTTGTAGAGTTTGTTTATGGCTGGGGTCCACCAGACTGGACACTTGCCTTTGGTACAAAGAGTCTTTGTTTTGCTTGGGATTGCCTGATCCATGCAGCCCTACAGGTGCTGGTAGAAGGCATTTGTAAGTGATTCAGCGGTTTGAGTAATGTTTACCACCGGCTCAGGGGCCTTAAAGGAGGCCACACTAGTCTTTAGAAGTGTGAAGTCGGCTTTCGAGAAGTTCTTTACTGTGGTCTTTTTCATTTCGGGTGAGGGGATGAGGACCTCCAGCGAGATTAGTTTGTGATCTGATCTCACCAGTGAGGGGTATACTTCCGGTGTTGAACATTGTGCTCCCATGTTCGTGATGATGAGATCAAGTATGTTTTCTCCTCTTGTGGGGATGGTGACTAGTTGTTCCATGGCATTTGAGTTTATGAATTCCAGGAACTTTTGGGCTAGAGTGTTTGGGCTTGAGTAGTGTTCCCAGTCTATATTAGGGTAGTTGAAGTCACCTAGTATGATGGTGTTCGAGATACATTTATCCTCCAGTGTTTTCAGGAAGGCCATGTGAGGTTCCTGAGTTTGCGAGGTGGCCTGTAACATGCTACAAATTGCAGAGCAGTCTTGCCTATGGTTAATTGCACCTGGATGGTTTCCGATGCATCGTGCGTTGCCACCAATCTTGAGGTGTGGGTGTCCTTGATGAATATGGATACCCCTCCTCCTTTCTTGGTATTGTCCGGATTTTGGGGCGGACGCATGATATGAGGTAAAACCTGATAGTGCTGGGGTGCTCTCAGGAGCCTTGAACCAGGTTTCTGTCACAGCACAGACATCGATGTTCTCCATACTGAGAAGGGCCTCGAGTGCATGCATCTTGAGGTTGAGACTTCTGGCATTGAGCAGCATTCCCCTTAGTTTTTTTCTTTGTTGTGTTCTAGGGTGGTAGGTTTAGAATTTGAGCCTTGCCTAAAAAAGGCACTATGGGGGTGGCAAGAGCCTTTGCAAAAATCCAGAATCCCAGGGGTGACAAGTGCAAGCCATCCCTTGCGAAGCAGCATGGCTTGTCCAGCATGTCATCCCAGGCAGACAGACATTGGATCCCCTTTGAATGACACCAGAGTTTAAGCCAATTGTTAAAGCTGATCATCTTATCTCTGTATTGTGGCATCATTCTTGGTGAAGGTAGGATACTGCTCAAGGTCAGGGTCATACCTGCTTGGGCTACATAATCAGAGAGCTCCTCTATGTCTCTTTTCATGTAGTCCAAGGAGGTACATCTCAGGTCGTTAACACCAGCGTGGACAATGATTGAGTCGTACTTGTACCTGCTGTTGAGAGACCTGAGTGCATGCGTTATGTGGCGGATTCTAGCACCCGACAGGCAGCTTACTGTGACCTTCACCTTACTCAGTCTGGTGAGCGGGACGTCAGTGTGTCTGACTATGGAGTCACCAATGACTAGTGTGTCTGGCATTGTGTTTGGCCTTAAGGGCTGTGACTGCTTGACACTCTGACTGTGTGGTCTATGTGTTGCAGGTGTTGTGTTCTGAGGTGGTAGTTGTTTGGGTGTCTGCTTTGGTGGCCTCTGCTGTTTTGGTAGATTTTTGATCAGAGCCTCCAGTATGTCTTTGTGTGTTTATGTGTATGATTTGAGGTTGTGATGGTATTATGTGAGACTGGGTCTATAGTGTGTGTGATTACCTTCTCCTCCTGTCTGGTCTTGCCAGTCCTATGTTGAGAGAGCTCAGCCTCCAGTTTGGCCGTATAGTTGCATCTCTCGCATGTATTTGTGTTTTGTGGGAGGAGGAGAGGGTTGTCTGTGTACATGAGGCAATTGTAACATTGCCTCAATATTCCCAGGTTCACCAGCTGAGCAGGAGAGGACATTAGCAACTGATCCCTCGACATGCTAGAAGGAATAGACAGAAAAACTTAAAAAAGGTTCTGGGGGATGTGGGTGACCGAGAAACGGGGTTTGCTTTTTTGGGGTACGTTCTATAACAAGAGTGCTGTATCGAGGTGATAAGTACTGTAGGAGCAAGTGCTTGGCTATACAGATAGAGAATAGTCTACTTGGGAGTCAAGTAGAGATAATTTATAGTTACAGGATACACTAAATAGAACAGTAGTATACTTTGAGGAAGGTAGTTTTAAGGGAAAATTTGAAGAGTGGACTTTAGGTAGCCCTAATAGTTTAAATCTGCTTAACCGGTGCTGCCCTAGTGTGCAACGGTAGCAGCTCCGTGCTAAATCGCGCTAACGCGCGTTTAGCGTGTTTTATAGCAGGGGGCTGAAAGGAGCTAGGAATTGGCCCAAAACGACCAATGGACTACTAGTTTCTGGCTGAAACTTCACCAAATCAGACAAAAAGGTTGCTCAGTGCTTCCCACTCCCACTGGTAAGCAAAGAAACTTCCCTCCTTCCAAATAAGGCAATGGATCAGTAACAGGAACTAAAAACAAAGCCCAGGGATCAGCAACTCTGAAACTGGACTACTCTAGTTCAGTAAGACGGGAAAATAAGAGATTTTTTTTTTGTTTTTTTTACAGAGACAAGGAAAACAACAGACAGTAAATGCTATAAATGCTATAAATCGGCTATCGCACTTTAGTGTGTAGCCTACAGAAACAATTTGCAACAATTAGTAACTTAAAGTGCAACAAAGTGTACAATGCAGAACTCACTTAAAGTAGCAGTAAAACAGGCGAAAATGCAGTCGCTAGCTTAATAACAGTGGGAAAGCCACAAAAATACTTATATCTGGTAGAAAGTCACTCTTTTAGCTCTCTGCTGCTTGGATCACTCTGCAGGCCCCCACGAGGATCTGTGCTGAGTTGGTACAAGCTGAAAAACGCGCGTTTAGCGTGTTTTATAGCAGGGGGCTGAACGGAGCTAGGAATTGGCCCAGGTACCTTCCCACCTCTTGCAGCCAACTGCCTTAATAAAACTACCCCTTGCAACCTCCACAACCTCTACCTGTTAACTCTCTCACTTCAGACACCCAAAACCAAGCTGCACTGTATCAAACATTCCTTCTCTATTTTCGCCACCAAATTCTGATAATTCCACCACCTTGACATAAAGGCAACCTGCTCTTGAACCACATTCAGAGCTCAACTCAAAGGATGCGTCTATCAAAATCTGACTACAAGTATTTTGTTTCACTGGATACATAACCTAACTCCCTCCTCAACTGCATCACTTCCTTGTCCATCTGTTCTCAGCTGCTGATTAACTCTAAATTTACTGCTAAAATTAATCAACATCTGTTTTTACTCTGTTAATAATATTTACTATTGCATCAATTATCTATGGGATTAGCTATATCCTCTTATTATACCATTTATGAATTTGTTCTGTTTTATTTATTTATGTTATTTATTTATTTATTGAGAATTTCTTCACTTGAGCTGTTTCTGCAAATGGTCCATAATGATTATTGTACTAACTACCTGATAAACAGACAAAATGAATAAATAAATAATAATTCAGGCAAATGAAAGACAAAAATGATGATGAGCACATAGAAGGATACACCTAGAATAATCAAGGCAGTTACATTATATGCTTTTAAGATGGATGTCACTAATTTACAGCAGCTATCTTTGTATATCAGTGTGTAATGATTTACTTCTGCATTACGCACTTCATGTACTTTACCTATGGCCTGAGTAACCCCATTTTTTAGTTCATTCCAATTGCCCAACAGACAAACAAATAAAATAAAACATTACAATTAGCTAAAGTACATCACAGTGACTTCACTAAGCTCAGAAACATCTTCATCTTCTTCTTTCAGCTGCTCCCGTTAGGGGTCACCACAGCAGATGAACTGTTTCCATTACTTCCTGTCCTCTGTATCTTGCTCTGTCACACCAACCACCTGCATGTCCTCTCTCACCACATCCATAAACCTTATCTTAGGCCTCGCTCTTTTCCTGTTACCTGGCAGCTTCATCCTTAGCATCCTTTTCCCAATATACTCAGCATCCCTCCTCAGCACATGTCCAAATCAACATAATCTTGCCTCTCTGGCTTTGTCTCCAAACCTTTCAACCTGGGCTGACCCTCTAATATATTTATTCCTAATATTGTCCATCCTTGTCACACCCAGTGCAAATCTTAACATCTTCAACTCTGCCATGTCAAGCTCTGACTCCTGCCTTTTTGTCAGTGCCACTGTCTCCAACCCATCTAACATAGCTGGTCTCACTTCCTTCTTGTAGGCCTTCCCTTTCACTCTTACTGGTACTCGTCTGTCACAAATCACTCCTGACAGTCTTCCCCACCCACTCCATCCTGCCTGTACTCTCTTCTTCACCTCTCTTCCACACTCACCATTACTCTGAGCTGTTGATCCCAAGTACTTAAACTCATTCACCTTCACCACCTCTACTCCCTGCATCCTCACCATTCCTCTATCCTCCCTCTCATTCACACAGATATATTCTGTCTTAGCCCTGCTGACCTTCATTCCTCTTCTCTCTAGAGCATACCTCCACCTCTCCAGGGTCTCCTCCACCTGTTCCCTAC
>NC_056745.1:1230375871-1230388371 GCF_019279795.1 Protopterus annectens
GAGCTGAAATGGCTGAGGCATGGATTTTTAAGGAAGAAAAAGACAGCCCCTTGTGAAGCATCTCAGTTAAATATTGCAAAATCTGAGGTAAATTGGGCACTGCTGGGCTCATCCCTTGAGACTTGATTCCAGGCACAAAATATTTTCCATTTGGCACCATAAGATTTTCTAGTACTAGGTCTTCTCGCCTCCAAAATGACATCCATCACAGGTTGCTGAGGGATGCTAAGGGTGAATTTAAGTGATTAGCCAAGCAGCAAGGTTCAGTGTTTGGAGCTGAGGGTTCAGAATTTGGTTCTCCTGCTGAGACAGTAAGGAAGGTGTCTGAGGCAGGTGCCACAGAGGAATGTGTGACACACTGCACAGGAGTGGGTACCAATGTTGGCAAGGCCAGTCTGGAGCAATCAAAATAATTTTTGGTTTGTCCTGTTTGACTTTTAGTAGAACTTTGGAGAGCAGAGGCAAGGGGGAAAGGCATAGAGTGATAGGTTTTTCCAGCTGAAAGACAGAGCATCCACTTTCCAGGCTTTTTTGTGATGAGTTCTTGTGCAAAATTTGCCCAACAGATAGTTCTGGGGTGAGGCAAAAAAATCTATGTCTGGGCTCCCCCATTTGCATGCCAACATGTCAAAAATCCATGGTTCCAGCTTCCATTCATGAGGGTCCATGAAATTTCTGCTTAGTTTGTCTGCCAGAACATTCTGCTTTCCTGGCAGGAATTGAGCTTGTAGTCGTACTTGGTAGCTCAAGGCCGTGTTCCACAATGCCATGGCTAGTCTACAGAGGGGGTAGGAATGTGTACTTCCCTGCTTGTTTATGTACCACATAACTGTGGTGTTGTCCATCTTTATCAGTAATTGTCCTGGATGAAGGTAGTCTTTGAAGGATGTCAGAGCATTCTATACATCTGGCATTTCTTTTTGATTGATATAAAATGTGCATTTGATTTGGGCTCCATTTGCCCTGAATGCACTTCCCTGTCAGACGAGCCCTCCATGCATAGTCTGATGCATCTATAGTTAGGGTTTGGGCAGCAGGGGGTGGTGTGAATGGCAGTCCCTTGTTTTGGTGGCAGGCCTCTGCCCACCATAGGAACTCTAGGCGCAGGCAGAGTATGATAGGAATCATTGTTTCCAGGCTGTGACAATGTTGACTCCACAAACTTTTTAAGTACCACTGAAGTTTCCTCATATGCAGTCTTGCATATGGAATTAGAAAAATGCAGGAGGCCATGGACCCCAAGGCTTGCAGTATTTGCCTTGCAGATAGCAGGGTTTTTGTGGCCACCTGTTTGAAGTAAGTCACCAAATGAATTTGCTTTTCTGGCGTAAGGAAAGCCATCTGGGCAGTTGTATTCAAGCTTGCACCCAGGAATGTAATCTTTTGAGAGGGTACCAGTTGAGATTTCTTTTTGTTTAAGGTGTACCCTAGACAAGTTAGAACTCTTTTTACAAACACCAAATGTTTTAGAAGAATGGCCTGGTTTTCTGCCTGCATTAGATAATCGTCCAGGTATGGATATATTTGAATATTTCTTTGCCTGCAAAATGCAATTACTGGAGCCAGGCATTTTGTGAATTCCCTGGGCACAGTAGACAAGCCAAAGGGTAGTGCAGAGAACTGATAATGCATGCAGCCTACTTTGAAGCATAGGAATCTTCTACAAGATTCCCTGACTGAGATATGCAGGTAAGCCTCTTTTAAGTCGAGAGTTGCCAACCAGGCATCCTTGCCTAGCATAGGAAGTAACTGTTGAAGAGTCAGCATCTTGAATTTTGGAATGTCCAGAAAGGTGTTCAGAGCAGACAGGTCCAGAACTGGACACCATGATTTGTCTTTTCTGGGTACCAGGAAAAGTCTGGAATAGAAACCTTGTCCCTTTTCCTCTTCTGGTACTAGCTGAATAGCTCCTATGTTTAGGAGGGAAAGTACTTGTTTCTGAATTGGGGGCAAGTCTGGCCACCCGTTTGGAGTTGGCAGCGTGTGGAAATGAAATCTGTATCCCTGGGACACTATATTTAGAACCCATTTGTCCTGGGTTATAAGTTGCCAGTTTCTTGAATGAAGAGCCAGTTTTCCCTCCAAAGGGGTGGCTAAGAGGTAAGTGCTTGGTAATTTCAAAGGGAAGTCATTGAGACTGTTTACCATAGGATGGTGCCTTGTTGTTTCCAGACTTGGAAGTAGAAGCACCCCATTGCTTAGTTCTGAAAGTCCCTTGGGACTGAAACCTGGTGCTTTTGGATTGTCTGCCGACTAAATCTGGGAGGTTGCACTTGTAAGAAATCTTTCACAGTTTGCATATATTTAGCTTTATCTTCCATCTTTTTTAGAACTTCTTCAGCCTTACTGGCAAATAGGCGGTCCTGCTGTAAAGGAGCATCCAAAAGTTTTGCTTTAACATGATCAGGCAGAGATTGCTCCTTAAGCCAAGCATGCCTTCTAAGCACAGACCCAGTAACAGCAGCCCTGCAGGAGGCTTCTAAAGAATCAAAACCACATTGCAAAGTATGTTTGCCAACTTGTTCAGCTGAATGCAATAAATCCTGCAAATCTTTATTCTCCACACAGTCAGAAATCAATATCATTTTCTGTTTAAGCAGTCCCATGATATGCTGCTGATATTTTAGCATATGGAATTGGCAGTTTAAAGCCCTAATTGCTAAGGTTGCAGAAGTATAGACCTTTTTACCCCATCTTTCCAGCGCCCTAGAGTTTCTATCAGAATGGGTAAGATTTTTAGCAGTAGAAGCCTTAATGCCCTCGGGGCCCTGAGAAATGGTTTCAGGGTCCGCAACTGGATTTTTGAAAAGGAATTTGTGGGACTCAGGAACCCTGTAGTACCTGTCTGGTTTGCTAGGGGCTGAAGGCAAGGAATCAGGGGCCATACTGGATTCCAAAAACACATCATCAACAATATCTAGTACAGGTGGTATAGCCAAAGGTCTATGCTGAGGAAGAAGAAGGAAATCCCTAAGCCTCTTTTTGGATTCAGAGAAATCCTGACTTTCCCAGTGGAAATGCTCCCTTAAGGTATGTAAAGTTTCCCCAAAAGAGAAATCCTCAGGGGGAGAAGCAGAGGGAATGGAATCCTCTGCATCAGAGTCCTCATAAGTAGGTATGGACAAATCCAGATCATTAGAAGAGTCAGAAGAAACAGAGTCCTGTTCAGAAGATTCATAGTCAAATTTAATCCTAGGCCTCTTGGGGCAGGGGGGGGGGGTTGACTACCCGAGATCAGAGTAATTAAATCTTCAGCCATTTTGATCATTTGTTTTTAAGGCATGGGGGCCTGAACATGTGGCCTGGGCATCGTTTTTTTAGACATAAATCGAGATTTAGGCCTTAGCACTGAAGTTGGAGTCAGTTTAATATGCAAGTCTGTAGGCCTGAGTACACCCACAGAAGCAGGTGCCTGCTCAGCGGCTCCAGACCATCCAAGGTAGAGACATCCGCGGGTTCCATATGTGAAGCATCTTGCGGCATACTGGACTCCGAATGGGTCTCAGTAGAGGCCTGCGAATCAGAAGTAGCAGGTATCAGGGGCTTCGAAAGCGCCTCACTGAGTACCAACGAACTGGTGACTGGCGTAGGAAAAGCGTCATCGGCAGTTGTACAATTTCTGGATAATTAAACCGAGTTCCGAAATATTTTGAAGCAAAAATGTACCGACGATGGATAATGCGCTGATTAAATAAAGCACAAAACCGACAGCAAGATACGTCGTGGTCAGGGCCTAGGCAAGGAATACAGTACAAATGAAAATCAAGTACCAGACCATCCAAGGTAGAGACATCCGCGGGTTCCATATGTGAAGCATCTTGCGGCATACTGGACTCCGAATGGGTCTCAGTAGAGGCCTGCGAATCAGAAGTAGCAGGTATCAGGGGCTGCGAAAGCGCCTCACTGAGTACCAACGAACTGGGGACTGGCGTAGGAAAAGCGTCATCGGCAGTTTTGGACCTCAACGTTCTGCCCCTGTCTTTTTCTTTGCGTTTTTACGGTATTCCAGTAGTCGGATGGCCAACCGATGTAATTTCTGGATAATTAAACCGAGTTCCGAAATATTTTGAAGCAAAAATGTACCGACGATGGATAATGCGCTGATTAAATAAAGCACAAAACCGGCAGCACGATACGTCGTGGTCAGGGCCTAGGCAAGGAATACAGTACAAATGAAAATCCTTATGGAGTATTTGCTTCCCACAAGTAATACACTTATTAACTTTTACTGACATTGGTAAGGAGCAAGAAAAAGTTTCCCCACCGGGGTACTTAGCTTTTAGTTGAAGACTTCGGTTTTGAAACTCGAAAATGAAAATTTCAGGAGTCGGCCGACTGGCACTTGCGAACTGTTTCTGCTTCGGGCACTGCATGGCAAGAAAGACTGATGTAATGGTGTCGGCTACATGTTTTATACCCCTGATGACCTGACGTCATGGAAGAAGGGACAGCAACCGACGCAGGACCCAAGACTTTGTTAATCAGGCTGACTGAGGGCAGTCTGCCAGGAGATTACCCAAATGTAATGACTGCAACAGTGAAACACGAGGAACATCAGTCTTTTACCAAACTGAGAGGTAGTCAGGGATCTGAGCACTCGGTTAGATAACTGGCTATCATTTTCTCATCCTGTGGCAGCGAGTGACTGGAAATCCTTCTACTTAGCACAACTAATTGCCAATGGTATTTCATCTAGATCCAATGATATCATCATTTCCCAATATTCAGCACTAATCAGAACCATTATAGAGTAAAACCTTCCTTTGGGATGCACCTCACTTGACATATTAATACATTTGAAATGCCCAAAGGTTGCCTAACCAAAAACAAGTCCAGCCTTATGAATTTTGGTTACTAAGAGATGCTGTAAATCATGTCCCTGTAGTATATACTTTACAGACTCCTGAGGGTATGATCTGTTCCTGGCTTACCACAACATTAGAGATCCATTGCTTCTGAACCTCTTAGATCTCAGTAAGTCAAACAAAACAGCTAACATTGGAATTATAAATGTGAACCTCCATCAGGAAATGAACAGAATGCAATATACAGATCAGCCAGTGCCTCACTCTTTTCTGGAATAATCTTCCTCTGCAGGTTAAGTAGTCCGATTATCTTCCTTCAGCCTCAGCCTGGATGAATACATGGTACTCTCAAACTTGCTATTTACCTTGGTGATACAGAAAAATTCCTTTTACACTAAAATGTAGCAATACAGGATTTGATTGCCATATGAAGACGAGATACAGGGTTTATCAGAAACTCCCCAAAAGGAAAAATAAAAATCTGCATTTTGGGAAAGCAGTCTTGGTTTCATTAACACTGTGTTTGCTGTAAGTTGCTTGCAGACATTTTCATTCTGAGTATATAGAAGTCATATTCAAAAAACATGGCTCTTATCATATCTAACCAGCAAAGCTCAAAACAAAGGTCAAAAACTTGGTATACTGACTTCCACTTCCTTTTCTGAATACAGCAATTTATTAAGCCCCTGGACCATTTCACTGTGGGTCAGACATCAGTGACCCAAGCTTGGTCATAAACACAGGTTGCTCGTGATGCAAACTGATGCCCTGCTCTTGTGCCAATAAGATGCTTCCTGATAATCACACTCCAGCTGATAAAATCAGTACTTAACTACAATGAAACCATTTATCTGAATCCAGGGAAAAAGTCAAATATTTTGAATGAAGTTACTTCTGAAATTGCTGTCAGTCGCCCTGCTAGACAGGGGTCCAGAGAAGTAAATATTGTGGGAAGAAATATCCAGGGAATTGTTATGGCTAGGCTTGTATAGGCCCTAGAGCCGACAGCCTAGTACCAACCTATGAACCTATGAACCTATGACAGTACTTGACCTCATAGTTCTATGCTGTGTCAGAGGACGTGAAGTAATTAGGCTGTAAGGAGCATATTACCTTTACTTTATTTGTTTCTCTTGAGTACAAATTTCAGCATAAAACCCAAAAAATAACATCATCTTTACTGCTGCAGTATTAGATGTGGTTTGTAGGCTGTTTCATCTCCTGCCTCAGAGACTGGAACAAAAGAAGAATAAAATGAACATTCAAAAGAATGTCTCGGTACTTCAGTGCTCTGAAAATTAGCCAGTGCGCTCGAGCATTGCTGAGACAGTGGGAACATGGGTAAAAGCATTTTCGAGCATTGCTGAGACAGTGGGAACATGGGTAAAAGCATTTTGAAATAGGCAGCCTTCAGGTCTTAACACAACAATACAGGAGAACATTCAGCTGTGTTCAATTCCTCAAAAACATTAGAAGCATGCCTGAGACAGAAAGCAGATCATTTACATTTTATCAAGTTTTCCTCTAATTAAAATAAATGGTAGTAATAGTAAAATGACTGACAGTATGGTTAGAAGAGGATATTAGTATAAAACTGATGGGTAAATTCTTAAGCTTTCCCTAATTTTATTGAATCATCCTGATATATTTTGAAACACATATCAAATCTATGAACACCATCAACTTTCATTTGGTTACTACCCAACTTATCGGAGACTTCCTTTTGTCTCACCTAATGCATAATGATAAATGGGTTATGAGTATACATGAAAGTTGAGAGGCAAGAATCTGCTACAATATACTGACTTTCAATAACTTGATAGCAGACTAGAAAAGTCAGACTTACTGAAACAAAAACACATCAAAACTGCGGGTGAGATTTCTTGGAAATCATTTTTGCAATGGGGCAAACCCTCCTACAACTCCCACCCCCGACAGGTAAGGAACTTCACCAACATCACTCCACTTGCGTCCATGTATTAACTTTAGGGGTTACATAACCAAAAGAAAAAAAATGCTAAAAAATGGGTAAAAAGAAGTATGACCTCATACCACTGCTATAGTAATAAAAGTATCTCTAGGAACTGCAAATTCAGTGAACTGGAATCAAAGAAGGATACTGCATGATACTATTTTGTTGAAATATAGTGTCCCCACAAAACAAGAGATAATGTAGTGTTAACTAACAGCATGCATTTACAGGACAGGAACATGACCAAGTGAAAACTGGAGCAGGAACAGTTGAACAGTAATTAATTTGTACTGCTCAACACCAGATAAGTGTGCCATCTACCCCTCACTCTTATTTACACTATCCTTTTGCTGCTTGGTCAAGAGGAGACCAGCAAAGATTTCTTTTCCTTACTGTGCAAGGTCAGTGCAGAAACAAACATCTGTTGGTTAATTAACAGTCCACTTTCTATCTTTTTGTGACAAATCATAGCATTGCTCACATTATATAAGAAAATTCTAAGAAGCTAATTAAAGTTAACAAGTCAGTACATAGCAAATAGTATATTAGTCTGATGAATAGCTGCTATATATAATGTTACTAAAACTGGAATGATTCTAAAAAAAACATGTTTATTGTAATTTGTGTATATAGTGATCATGTCTAAATATCTAAATGTATCTGTATTTATTTTTCTGTGTGGAGATTTTCTCCCAGGGCCTCTGCTGAAAAAAGGCCTTTTCGGCTCAGTCCGACACCCCCGGTTAAAAAAAAGTAAAATAAAATGACTGTAACATTTTAACTGGCAACAAACTCTGTGTTCTGTTCTGCTATCACATAACAGTAATTTATACAAATATAAATTTCAGGTAACCTGTACAAGGTTCCATGTACTATACGCAAATAAATTTTTACTCTTTATATAAAAATTAAAGGCTCAGAAAGTAATACAAAATATTAAAAGCTTTAAGATAAGCTTCATATCTATTAAATTAATGCAACAAATAATTAGCTCACTATTGAAATGATGCCTCTGTATTGTCCACCTCATCAAGCATATCTCCTCAGCCTAGTAGGGATCTATCTTCAAGAGAAGCATGATTTCTTATCATAAATATGAGAAACACCTCAACTGGGGACTCAGTGTACTCTCACTACATCTCTAAACTCTGGAACAACATCCCAACAGAGCTAAAATGAACTGAAAAACTCTACAGTTTTAAGCCTTTCCTTAAGCACCTTGTCAGCATTACTAGTTATATTCAAGCTCCTCACATGGCTGAGACTTTACTCCTCTCCTGCTCTTTCCATGTCTCCTTCAAGTTATTTTCCTTTGTTGAACCTTCTTTATCATTGCTCCACATTAACTCTTCAATCTAACCATATACGTATCTGGTCATCTACCATATTTAATTATTCTCTCATATTCCAGTTATTTAACCACACTAACTAGCCATCCATTTTAATGGCTATAATTCCTATGCAACATCCTTTGCCTCCTCACTAACCCCCTAACTCTATTTTGTTTACATCAGATCTGATATCTTACTTCAGTTCTTAAGCTCTGGCATTTATTTTTCTCCTCACTAACCCCTTTTTTATATATTGTTTATGTCACCCCCCCATTTCATGTTGCTTGTAATTGGCAAGTTTCTCTAACACCTGCCATGGCATAATAGATAACCCACCCCATCTGTCTGATTGTCATTCATAAATTTGTGTCTGATGCAATTTACTTTGTATGCTGTAAACTGACATGTAGAATCTGCTGAATGACTGCCAAAAAAGCTTTTATTTACTGAAATGTACTTTTATTTTAGCACTGTTACTGATGTAAATGTATTTTTGTATAATACAAGTTTTACTGTTTGAGAATTTATTTATTATATGCAGTGAAATTGCAAACGTAAATTTCATTTACTAGAGCTTTTCTCCCTGGGTTTCTGCTGAAAATGAACCTTAGCCTGTCGGACTTTCCCATTAAAACAGAGATAAAATATTAATAAAAACACAATGGCGAAAAAAAAAAAAAGGTGACCTGTGGAATGAAGAAATGTGGCTTTAGTTTAGTAATGTGATAGCAGTGTAAGCTTTGGATTTGATGCATTCACTGCCAGCCAGTTCACAGTAAGCAGTCCCCTATTCACCTATCGTGGAACAGAATTAAACAGGTTGATCAAAAACAAAAGATGAAAACCAATAAAACCATATATTTTACAGGATTTATAATCCATCCCAGCAGACTGTTAAAAAGGTTGTGAAGTTTGCTCCCAGTTAAATAAATCTCATGCCATATTGGAAATATATTTTGTCTTAAAGGTTGAAAATATAGAATTTCCCTCTGGAAAAACTTAGCTTCTCTGAGTTATGACTGTTTTTATTTCTGAGATATGACTGATATGATAAAAGAGATAGACAAGGTAATTGAATTTTACTTTTTTAATGTTCTTGTGCCCAAATATCATACATAAAATCAAACAACGATAAACATACTGATAAAGTTGACATGAATTTTCATAGCAGAATAAAATAAAAAAAATGTGATTTATATGGGGAATACAAATATTACAAAACCAAACAAAACTGGCTAAATTGAAAATCTGATGCAATTTGTTTTGAAGATGTGCAGCACATCCATCAGAGACAGATGAGATGATGATTTGCAGGCATACCTCTCAATCTGGAAGCATCTAAAATCTGGACAGAGGCCCATTAAAAGTATCTACAACTGACCAAAAATTAGGATGGCGATTAACATAAAATTTGCATACACAATTGTGTAACCACGCCCGCTCCAAATAGAATTATGGGATAAGATTGAAGATACTAAATAGTAATAAATAATGGCAGACATTTGAAGTTCAGACTTAATATCTCTCAGAAAATACATAATAATGCAAAATCTAGCAACTGAGTTTACAGGAGCAATATTTAAAATCCGTCCCTATTTTAGGGCCTTTGTCCCACCATTATTTTTGGCTTTGTGCAAAATTTCTTGCTCTGAGTGATTGAGAGGTATGTGCTGAGGGATTTATCTGCATATTTGGATCCTGGATGCTGAGGGATTTACATGCATATTTAGTTAGGGTCTAGGTGATTCTGCCGCCATGTACCTTTTGCAAAAAAAGAAGGCTTTTAGCAGTGGAGATGAAAATGTGGTCATGCTAAAATCTGTTTTATAATTAATGATGAGCTTGTAGACTAGATCAAGAATGACATTGTGAATGTCAACAGAGCATCCATCAAAAAAATGGAAGACCTGTGGTATTATTACCAAATCCTGAAAACATTTTAGACTCTGGTCATTGTTTATTCTTGAATGAAACTGCTGAAGATGAAGAGGCAAAAATACGTGGGGAGTTTGAAAGCTATCCATGTGTTTTTTTTTTCAATAATGTCTTAAAGGTATCTTGTGATCCAGATGTTTTAACTACTTTAAAAGTATGCATTTTATACTAAAATGGTGGTTTAAGAATGGCTTCATTTGAGAATTTTTCTGTTTTCCTTTATGTGTTTGTGCGTATATAATCCACTCACTGGCACAGAGATCTTGTTTTTGGGTTTATTTACTGAAGCATAAATCCCTTAATGTTGCACCTTTCAGATATATTATTTAGGCCCTCAAATTTACTCATGCTTTTTTTTTTATGATTTGCTGATTTTCCTCAAACTTAGAACTGTTCTATGGTGCATGCATGCTTAAATAATGGCACTAAGCCTATAAAAGTATTCCTTTAAAATAAGTAACTATACAGTCAATGAATGCATTATTTTCAAATATATGAAGTTGCTTTTGGTGTAAACAGTTTTCTCTTTTTTCTTTAATGTTCTTTTTTAATAAAATAAGTAAGAATTCATACAACTGAAGTAGTACAGATAGAAAATTAACTGTTTTATTTATACTATGTGCCTCACAGCCTGTCCATTTAAAGAATGGAGTTGTCCTTTATTTTGGTTTTCTGTTAACAGACTCCACAGTCTACCATCCCACAACCATAAACAATACAACTTATTATTCAAGATTAAGCAGTCAAGTCACATAAAATAACTTTATTAAATTTAGAAAAACAAAACAAACATATTGCAGCAATGATTACTAAACCTAGCATTCATGACTAAAGAGGAGTGGACACTTGCTTAGAAATGTATAGATCTGCTAGGATCATATTGAAACCGTTTTTATCAGAAAGTCACCTGTTTCAAACCAGTATCATGTTTCAAATATGCAAAGCAACAGACGGGAGATTCCAAAACAAAAGAAATACGAAACACTGTGTGCTAGACAGCAGGCAAAATTATACAACGACAAGTTTAGTGTTCACAAAAGACAACCTAATAAGGCTGTAATATCAAGGGACTAATAATTCTGATGATATAATCTTAAAATAGTTTATTGCTTCTATGAAGTAAAATGCTTAATGACAAGCACATTACTAACAACATTACCACAAATTTAAAACCGACATACGGGGACCTCTCTAAGTCAATCTTTCTACAGTGCAGGAAAAAAAAGGGCTTGAGTAAAGAAAAATGCACTACAGCTGTACAAAGAAAACTTAATTTGAATCTGTAGTAGCCTTCTAGAAAGTAACTTATCTGGCTGTGGTTTATAGCTGATAAAAAACTCAAAGATTCAAACACTAGTATGTTTCAGCAGCTTAACTAAGGGATACTGCTGTCTTATCAATTTCCCTAGCAAATGATATAGTTATCTGTCTCTTAAATTTTCAGATGTTGTGCCTTAAGAGGCCAAGAAAAAACACTGTATAAATAAAGACATAGACCTTTTCATACTACTTATAGACTTTCCTCTTCTGACCACTGTGACTTTAAGCTCTCGAAGAGTTCAAAACATACAAGTTCAATATTATCTCTTGAAGTTATTGTCTAGCTCTTTGAAGGATGCTGATGAACTTCTACCAATTTCACCTTTCTCCAATCCCTTAAGAGATGTATCTCTCCGACCTTGGCTCTTGACTCGTACGTTACCTGTAATCTGACTTCTAACCACACTCTTCCAATATGGACTAGTGTATTCAAGCTCTAACCTTTCTTGCTGTTTGACTTCCACTCCTGTAATATTGCTGTTTCTCATACCAGGATCCCTGGCCACAGTTCTTTGTCTCTGTACAGTTTGGTTGTGACAAGTTATTGCAAACTTCCCCTCAATTTTGTTTCAAGCCACAGTAAACACAAACTTACTTCTTTCTTTCTTTCTGTCTCCTCAAAACAAGGTCTCACTGCTACCCAGTCAGACTTTGATGAATCTTCCTTCATTCGTGAAGACACCTTATAACACAACCACTCACAGTTTGAAACTCCAGCCCCAGTCTCCGAGTACAACAGGCAGTCACAAGCACTGCTTCAAGAAGCTGACATCATCACACATGCCCCGGTATCTTGATAATGTTGTGGGATATGCTGGAGATGCATGATGACATCAGACATACTTTAAGATTGCAAATAAAAATAAAAACAAATCAGGAATTGATGGGGCCACTCGGAAATTTATGGAATCCCATTATTTTGCCCTTGAAACTGGTATACATCAAGGAATTTGGTATAGTTGAGAGGCATGTTTGTAGGCCAGGCATAAGTCATCTCTCAGAAATATGTAGGAGACTAAGTACAGGGATGGGGCTTTGAGGCAGTTCACAATGGAAAAGTTTAGGCCATGTATTCTTTTTGTGAGGAACCACTGTGCTCTTGTTGTTGCATATGCCTGGTCAGGTACTTACCAAAGG
>NC_056745.1:1230393371-1230470871 GCF_019279795.1 Protopterus annectens
AGTATCGATATTCATCAAAGATACCCTCACCTCCAGGTTGGTGGCAAAGCACTAAGCATCAGAGACTATCCATATGCAACTAACAGTGGGTAAAACTGCCTTCCAGTTTATAGCCTGCTACAGACCACCCTCCCAAACCCAGGAACCCCACTTGGCCTTCTTGAGAGCACTGGAATATATGAAGGTCTCTCCAAACATCATTATATTGGGCGACTTCAACTACCCAAACATAGACTGAGAGCATTATTCTAGCTCCAACACCCTAGCCCAAAGGTTCCTAGAATTTATAAACTCAAATGCAATGGAACAACTTATTACCACTCCCACAAGAGGGGAAAACATACTGGACCTGATCATCACCAACATGGGGACTCTATGCTCCAGACCAGAAGTGTATCCCTCACTGGTAAGATCAGACCATAAACTAATCTCACTGGATATTCACATCTGACCCCACCCCCTTGCCCAGAAAACCACAGTGAAAAACTTCTCTAAAGCAAATTTCACACTCCTCAAAACCGAGGTGGAATCTTTCAAAGCCCCCGGGCCTGTGGAAAATACGGCCCAGACCGCAGAATCCTTTATAAACGCATTGTATGAACACCTTCAGGAATGCATGGATCATGCAATCCCAAATAAAACCAAAACCCAGTCCTCCAAAGGCAGGCATCCTGTCTGGTGGACCCCAGCCATAAACAAACTATACAATAGAAGGAGGAAACTACTAAATGATAGAGCAAAATCCCAAAAAGGGAAGGCATCACTGATCAGTATTAGCAAAAAACTACGGGCACTCATAAAATTGTCTAAGGCCAGCTTCAAGAGAAAAATTGCACAGGACACTAAGGATAATCACAAGGCTTTCTTTAGTTATGTTAGGAACCTGGGTGGTAATTCCCAGATATGCTCAGAATTAGTCCAAAATGACAAAAAATACACTGAACCCACAGACATTGCCAACATCCTAGCTGACAGGTTCAGCACAAACTCCCCCCCCTCCCCACCAAAAGGGCAAATATCTATCCCAGCAGAGTGCTGCCCCCCTGACATCTCAGATGCTCAGGTAAGAGCCGCCCTCTCCAAAGCAAAAACACAGCATCAATGGGACCAGACGGTGTCCCGGGCTGCATCGTACATGAACTCCAAGAAGGGCTAAACCCAAACTTAAAACTACTGTTCAATCTCAGCCTTACTACAGGATATTTGCCCAAAGAGTGGCGTACAGCAACAGTGGTCCCTCTCCATAAAGGTGGTGCCTCAATGGATCCTGGAAACTATCGCCCCATAAGCCTGACTAGCTTGGTCTGCAAAGCTATGGAAAGGATCATCATGGACCTCATAAATAAAGATATTGGGGACCTACAGACACTGGATCCTACCCAGTTCGGCTTTGTTAAGGGCAGATCCTGCCTCTTAAACCTGGTTGATTTCTTTGAAACAGTCACCAAGGCGATTGACGAGGGGAAGGTGGTCCGCACAGCCTATCTGGACCTCGCAAAAGCCTTTGATACAATACCCCACTCGGGCATTATAGATAAGCTCACCAGCTTAACTATAAACTCCTATGTCACTAGATGGATTGCAAAGTGGCTCAAGGACAGAACCCACATGGTTAGAATTGCTGGAGCCATGTCAGACTCCAAACCAGTTACAAGTGGTGTCCCACAAGGCTCAGTCCTGGGACCTCTCTTGTTCGGTATATATTTCTCGGAGGTACAGGCCAACATGGAAGGACTGTGGCTGACCAAGTTCACAGATGACTGCAAACTAGGTGCCATAATCGACTCTCCAGCCGACACAAGCATCCTCCAAAAGGGCCTCATAGAAACAGACAACTGGTGCCAGAGCCATGGCCTCAAGCTAAATGCCAAAAAGTGTATAGTCATCCCCTTTGGCAAAAACAAAGTGCCCACAAATTACCACATAGGTGGTAATCCATTAAGTACAGAAGAAGTAATTAGGGACCTGAGGACCCAAGTTGATAGCAATCTCTCATTTGACAACCACATGGCCAAAGTGGTTAGAAAAACATTTTATATAGCCCACCTAATCATGAAGGGATTCACATCAAGAAAGGGGAGGTCATTGTGCCTCTTTACTCATCTCTCATCAGGCCCATAATTGAGTACAATGCCCCTTTTGGGATGTACCTTACCAGACACCTGCAGCAACTGGAAAGACCCCAAAAGTACCTCAGCAAGAAGATCAAAGGGCTCAAACAGATGCCATATGCTGCCCGGTTAAAGAAACTCCAGCTCCACTCAGTGGCATACCGCCTGTTCAGAGGCGATCTGTGCCTGACGTATAAAGCCATGTCCAACCCGGAATTAATGGACATGCTGCACCTCAGAAAATCCAAATTCCATCGAGCTATGCGGTCGAGAGACTTGAACCTCAGCACTGAAATAAATAGGACATGCTGGAGGGACAGATTCATAACCCAGAGGCTCCCTTCACTCTGGAATAAAATCCCAGTCCAGGTTAGGCAGAGTCCCTCATTGACTCTCTTCAAGAGGAATCTTGATGAGTGGATGGGAGATCGTAGGTTAACCCCGGGTATCACTTCTGTGTCACTGTTAGACAGAGGCACAGTATACTAACCTCGAAAAAGGGCATAGCAAAATAAATTTAAAATGGGTGGCGAAAGCCAAACACATTCTGGCTAGGCTTATAAATGCCCTAGGGCAGATAGCCTAGTATGAACCTATGAACCTATGAACTTATGAACTTATCCTAAGTTTTTCTGACTTGGCATTTGTTGTTTTAGTTTGGGGGGCAGAGCTTGCATCGCCCTTTATTGAAGGAATGTTGGGTCATTGTGCTTCATGTAAAAAATGATAGTTGTTTGCATATTTGTTCTTCTGGGTTTGTCATAATTGGTTTAGTGGAATGGAACTGTGTAGAATATCTGAAGGGGTAATCTAGAATGCAGACAGGGGAAAAGTAAAATATCCTTCTTTTCTTTTATAACTTCCAGAAAATAAGACTGTGCTGTCACTTTTATATACACATAATCCATGCATTAATAAATTATACTTGAAGTATATTTATTAGTTAAGATTCAAATGAAACCACATGCAATTCTATTACAGTGAACACTTCTAGGAAATAAATTTATGCTGTCAGTTTTAAATGCATATCATTCAAGCATTAAACAAATGATATATGAAGTTGAGTAATAACGGGAAAAATGATCCCAAATATGAGCATTTAAAATATTATGTAGGGAACTATTTATGGTGTAGGGGTATTCGTTTTAGAGTATCCAGTGTAGAATGGCAGACCATTTTATCAGTAGGGGAAGATTCTTAGTTTTATTCTGCATTTCTCTGATGTTACTGACGGTACTTGTAATGGACTATAATTGGGGTGTGTCATACAAAAATGGTACAGATGCAAAGAACTTCTTTAGACTTTTTGCACCAGAGAAGGGCTGACACTAAAGTGCACAGGATTAAAATGATGTACTTGTCCGTGTACAACTTTTAGCAAACAAATCACTTAAAAAGTCCACAGCTCCCAGCTGTGATAGAAAAGAGGCACTTTTGCCAATGAGTTTTGTGTGGTTAACAAATGAATAAAATGCATACACTTGCACAGAAAACCCACAATGACGTACATAAACAGTTCATTCCATAAAAAGCAACTCATCCAGAAGGGGAAAAATGCAAAAATAAGTAGTAAAATATAAATTAATGAAACAGCTGCTAAAGTTAACCCGTGTGCCAAAACAAGTAATGAGCACAGCTCAGCCACATGCAGTTAGGGCAGTCATCGACAGATCCCAAGCTTAACTATGCGTGATAAGATACTCCATTTACTCATCAGAAATGTATCAGTTGCTTATTTTTTCTTTAATGATGGAGATTGCCATATTTTAGAGAAGTCACTTCTGTTTGAGGTGCAAAGTCTTGGAGTTAGTATTTCTAATTGGTGGGGGTATGGGTGGTACAGCCCTCATGATTGGGGTGTACAATGGGCTCAAAAACATATTAATGGTGAAATCAAGAATTTCAGCAGTGACTGTTTCAGTGCCAAGTTGAAGCTTAGTGACTGCACGTCTGTGTTGTGTTCACTAATGTATCACATTTTACTTCAGGTGCATTCATTAACATGTTTCAATGCACATGGAAGGCAAAATGAAAGCTTAACCTAAAACAGAAAAGGCTAAAGGAGGAGGCGTCTCAATATACAGCAATAACAAGTATACCTCTATGGTGGTCAAACAGGATGATGTGCTGCAGTTCCTATATGTGCAATTCACCACAGGCAAAATATACTATATCCTAGCCAACTATAAGTCACCCTCCATGTCCCAAGAAGTTCTCATTACAGACTTCGACTTACTGGAGACACTTACCATCCTACCTAACATCTAGTCTTGGGAGACTTTAATAACCCCTCAATTGATTGGGAATTGTACACAGCCTCATATCTACAGGCACAGAGATCTTTTTACCTCATAAATATAAACACTCTTGACCAAATAGTGAATATGCCCACTACAGTTTCCAACATTCTGGACCTTGTGCTCACAAATATGGGAGAATGCTGCACCCCCCCCCCCACACACACAGTGTCTCATCCTCCTTGATATGGTCCGACTATAAAGCTGTCTCCTTCAAAATGAAAATCAACTCTGTAATCTCATAAAGGCCATTGGCAGTTAGGAACTATTACAGGACAAATTGCCTGTTATTAAGTGATGGTCTGTCAAAAGTCAATGCCCCTCCAAACTCCAAGAACACACCAGCCTATGCCGAATTGTTCGCAGAAACTATGTGCAACCATGTCAATAGCTGTACACAGGCTGCTGCTGTACTTGGAACAAACCACCCTGGTCACATTCCAAATTAAATAGGATATATAACAAAAGGAAAAAGACATCGCAAAAATCCAGAAGGGTAATTCCTATAAATATAAAAACTCTCTCATCAAAGTAAACAAACAACTAAGAGGGCTAATTAGGTCAAGCAAAGCCATACTTCTGGATGAGAGATAACCATAAGGCCTTCTACAGCTATGTCAGAAACTTCAAAAGCAATTCACAGCCATGTGCTGAACTGGTGGTTAATAGTACCACATTCACCAAGCCTGGTGATATAGGAAACATGTCGGTGGACAAATTCAGTTCCAAATTTACCACACTCTTATCCCCAACTGCCCCCCCCAGTAATACCCTCAAAAATAACCTCCTCCAACTATAACTAGGGGATATGTACTGGCTGCACTCACTAAAGCCAAGAACATGGCCTCAGTAGACCCTGATAACATCCCAGGATACCTGCTGAATCAGGACTCTTGGAGTCATTATTTAACCATAATTTTAAATCAGCCTTTGTGCTATGTGAATGGAGGTTATCTTCCTTCATAATGGAGGACCTTCAACAGATCCTGGAAACTACAGACCAATTAATCTGACTAGTCTTATTTGCAAAGCCATGGAGACTCAATACCAAGAAATTCATTATAGCACCTTGTGGAAGTCTACCACCATGGGTAACTATGTCATCAATAAAACACCCTCAAAAATTGATTCACTAGTCAGGGATCTGGGAAGTCATGAAGAAAGTAACCTAGCCTTTGACAAACATCTATCCAAGTTAGAAAGAAAATCCTTCTGTGTTGCTCTATTTATAAGCAACGGCACAGCATCTAGATCCAAGAGGTCATCATACCACATGCAGCAACTGGAAGATCCACAAAGGTCCCTTATAAAAAGAGTACACAATATCTTACCCTGATCTCCTCAAAGCCCTGTCTATTTACTTGGTATCATACAGACTTCTGAGAAGTGATATTTGCCTGGCATACGAGGCATCCCTGAACCTTGTTTTGATGAATCTGTTCCACATCTGCAAAAAAAACAGCATCAGAACTACTAGATTAAAATAATTTTGCTTGCAACATAAATAGGAAACTTTGGAGAGACCTCTGGAATGTGAATGCAAATGGCACAAATAAACTCTATTAGATTGCAAGCCAAAGAGAGTAAAATAAAGAAGATAGTCATCAGATACCCTTCAAAGGGGATGCCCACAGCAACCTGCTCACCAGTCCACAGGATATTAAAGGCAGGAGGAAGAAATACTTCCATCAGCTTCTGAATGAAGATAACCCCATAGAAGCTGTCCTGCCCCAGACACAGCCTACAATAAGAAAAGAAGAAAAAGAGGAGCCCACCCTAGCAGAAAGAAGCATGGTACTAAGGAAAATGTAGTCAGGGAGAGAGCAGGTTCAGATAAGGTCATGGCAGATATGATCAAGATGTTGGGTCAATTAGGGCAGAAATGGCTTCATGCAGTACTCATATCAGTACTGACAGAAAGGCTTATCCCAAATGACTAGAGTATAAGCATTCTAGTGTCAGTGTACAAGAACAAAGGGGACATTTACAACTATGGGCAGTACAGAGGTACAAAACTCATATTACACTGCACGAAAGTTATAGAGAGGGTGACTGATATGCATAACAGTATAATATAAAATAGCAGATGAGCTATTTGGATTCAAATCAGGATGCAGCAAAGCCATGTTTGCAGTCAGACAGACAATTGAAAAGAAGCTAGAGATGAGGAAAGGGTCCATCTGGGCATTCCCAGACTTGGAGAAAGCATATGACAATGTACCAAAAAAACTAATCTGGGCAGTCCTGTGATGGTTTGAAGTCCAAGGAATATTGGTAGAATTAGTGTAGGCTATGTATAAGGACCTAATGAAACAAGTGCAAACAGTCTTTATATTCAAAGAGGTGTTTCTATTGCAAGTGGGTGTGCATTAGGATTTAGCTCTGAACACACTGCTGTTCATACTGATAATGGACTAGATTAGCAAACAGGTCAGAGGGGATACATTAAGAAAACTGTTGTATGCAGATAACGTGGCATTAGAGGCAGACACTGAACAAGACTTTCAGCAAATGATAGAAAAAGAGAAAAACACAAATTTACGTTAGTACTTCATCCAGCAAGAATGCTTTCCCTTCCCACACCTGTTTCTGTTTCCTTTCACACACGAACCTGTTCAGACTGTAGGACTTAGCTGGAAATCAAAAGTCCTGTGCAAAATGCACCATGACTAACATTACTGGACTTGATATGACGGTTCTGCAACACACACACACACACACACACACACACACACACACACACACACACACACACACACACACACACACACACACACACAACACTTCCATGAATGATATTTTGATTGCGTATAAAATTACATTAAAAAGTAACAGTAGTAGTTTGGTGAAATCATTGGCTTACATCCTTAGTCTGAAAAGGTAGCATACAGTTTTCACTTAAGTGGACATAAGAAGGGTTCACCATGTTCTGTGTATCTCAGGAATACCCTCACAAAATTACAATGTCTGCTTTTCTGGGGGCCAATATTCAAATACTTATATAAAAGACTGCTATTCCATCACAGGAAATATACTACTGAGTATTTCCTTCATTTAAGGAATTAGTCATTTTTACAGAAATGCACACTTTTTTAAATATTTTTATTTAAAGCTAGCCATTGTGCAGAAATTAAAATAGAAAAAAAAGTTTAATGCAGTCAAACTACAACAAAATAGCAAAGGAATGTGAACATGGCACTATTTCCGCAGGGTAAGGACTGTTGACCTTGTGTTATTTTTAAAAGTTTGCAACAGTCAAATCCAAGTCATTGAAACAAATCAGGAAATACTAAATGTTAAAAATATTAGAAATACAGTAGGATTTTAAAATTTATAAAGTAACTTCAGAGTTGATGTTGCAGGACGGCTAAACTCCGGCACTTCATCTATTCATTTATTCTAAGTTAGTGCAACTTCAGTTAGTGTATCTGGTTTGGAGGATATGGGACATGGTCCCCACACAAACATGACATGAGTAACAACTTTCTTACAAAAGAAATTAACATTTTGCTTGTATCTAATGAATATATGTTTCAGTTTATATATTTTGGGACACCCATGGTATGTTTTCATGTTAATTGTATCCCTGCTTTATAGTACAACAGAGTACCTGATATTTTGTAGCAGTGTACAATAGTTATCTTGTTATGGTTGTCTTACTCAAAATAAACAAGTGCCCTTTTATATTGTTTTTGTTTTTATTCATACTTGTTTCTTAGAAAAAATAGAGTTCTAAGAAACAAAAAGTATAAACTCTATAATCAAATACCTTGTTTAAGAAACTTAATTTTTAAGAAAAATAAATGCCTGAGTACCTGATTTCAGCTATTTGGCTTAAGCACAGAGGGATATATGCAAATAACCCTTATGAACATCAGGTCTTTCAGCTATATGTAGATTCTAAATGCCCATGAATTATTTCATTTAAAGTCGTTTAAATGGACAATTTCAGACCAATGAAGCCAAACCCCACTAGTTGTGGATATGCATATTTTGGCCTTGTTATGACCTCATGAGCACAGCAGAAGCAGAGTGTTTGGCTAAGCATATGAAACACAGGGCTGTTATGCCCATCTGATGTCTGTTACCATTAGGGTGCCTGCAAAATATATCAAATAACAAAATAAAACAAAGAGTGAGAAGGTCACAAAAAAAAAAAAAAAAAAAAAAAAAAAATCAGAAAAAAACAAATGAAAACTCCAGCCAATCTAGAACTTCCACTGAGTGACCTCTCAAACCTCTTGTATCAGGGGTACATGGGATATATGCAAATGACCCTTATGAACATCAGGTGTTTCAGCTATATGGTGATTCTGAATGCCCATGACTTATTTCTTTTAAAGTTGTTTCAATGGACAATTTCAGGCCAATAAAGCCAGACCCCACTAGCTGTAGATATGCATATTTCAGCCTTGTTATGACCTCATCAGCACAGCACAGAGTGTTTGACTAAGCATATTGGCCTGTGACAGTAGCAGACTCTAAATCCAACTTCAGACCAGTGACAAGTGGAGTACCACAGGGTTCAGTCCTAGGTCCTCTCCTGTTTGGTATCTACTTCTCTGAAGTACAGGCTAACACAGAATGTCATTGGCTAACAAAGTTCGCAGATGACTGCAAACTAGGAGCCATAATCAAAACTCTTAACGATGTGGACAGCCTAAAAAAGGGCTTCACTCAGACAGATGCCTGGTGTCAAAGCCATGGCCTCAAGCTCAATGCCAAAAAGTGCATTGTTATCCCTTTTGGTAAAAACTTTGTACCCATGAACTACCACATAGGTGGCAGTCTACTTAACACTGAAAGTGTGATAAGAGACCTTAGGCCACAGGTGGACACTAGTCTCGCCTTTGATAATCACATCGCCACAGTAGTCAGGAAATTCTTCTATGTGGCACAACTCATCACAAAAAGTTTCGCATCCCGGAAAAAAGAGGTCATTGTTCCCCTCTACTCATCACTCATTAGACCCATTATAGAGTACAATGCTCCTTTTGGTATGTACCTCACAAGACATCTACAACAACTGGAAAGGCTGCAGAAATACCTCACAAAGATAATTACTGGCCTCAAACAGATGCCCTACATAGACCGTCTCAAAAAACTCCAGCTTTACTTTGTCGCATATCACCTACTTAGAGGCAATCTCTGCCTAACATACAAAGCTATGTCAACCCCAGAGCTGCTGGACATACTCCACTTAACGAAATCCCAATCCCTTCGAGCTACATGCTCTAGGGACCTAAACCTTGTCACCACAATAAACAGAGCATGCTGGAGGGATAGATTCCTGTCCCAGAGACTTTCCATACTCTGGAATAAACTACCTAGCTATATCAAACAAAGCTCCTCATTAGCACTCTTCAAGAAAAATCTTGATGATTGGATGGGAGATAGGAAATTCACCCCGGGGATTACTTCTGTGACTCTGCTTCACAGGGTCACAGAAAAATTATTTTCTTGGGTGGCAAAAGCTAGGGTACCATTTGGCTAGGCTTATATAGGCCCTAGGGCCAATAGCGTAGTACCTACCTATGAACCTATAAGTCATGGGCATTCAGAACCTCCATATAGCTGACACACGTGATGTTCATAAGGGCCATTTGCATATATTCCATGTACCCCTGATACAAGAGGTTTGAGAGGTCACTCAGTGGAAGTTCTAGCTTGCCTGGAGTTTTCATTTAGTTTTTTTTTTCTGATTGGTTTAAGCACAGAAGAAGACTACTTGGTTAAATTAGAGTTCCCATTTCACCTACAAATATCAACCTTTAGAAACAACTAAGGTCATCCTTCTGTAGAGTGAACATAACATTCATAACATTATTAAACAGAGTTTAAAGTACCATTTTTGATGACAGGTAATTATGAAAACATTACAGTTTACACTTGCCAAATTGATTATTAAACACTCATATCCAAAAAACAAAAATCCAGCACCAAGGTGTATGAAGTGTAACTTTATTATAAAGTTATCACAGACAGACCGGTTTCAGCATAAATTTCAAGCCTTCCTCAGTGTAACCATAAATGAACTTCAACATTGCTTATATACCCACCCATCCATTAAAAAAGGGAACATGCATTGGCTGCTCACAATACTTCCTTTAACCAAGGAGAAATTAAAGCATCTAGCTTTATAATCCATCTTTTTTTCTTTATTATTAAGTATATTTTGCCAGCTAGTTTTATTTGTTCTATCCCCCTTGATAATATCAATGACAGTGAATCTAAAAGATGCTGATGGATGATTAACCACATGTTTATATAATGCATTTTTATGCTTTTTAAGTTTGATGTCACTTAAGTGCTGACTGATCCTGAATTTCACAGGCCTGGATGTTTGGCCCACATAGAAGGCTGAGCATGAGCAAGTGGCTAAATAAATAGCACAGTCAGATGAACAATTATCAAAAAATTTGATATCATAAACCCGACTGGTGTTGCGGATGCTAAACAGTTTAGTCTGATTTAGTCTGTTGCAATGTACACAATGGCCACAACTGTAACAACCCTGAAGTGCATCACACATGAGAGTGGACTGTGTATTAGGGGCAACCACCCGGGTGCCCACCTTATAATGGTTAAAGAGGGATGCCAACATCCTACCCCTCCTAAATCCAAATCAACATCTATCCTCAGTCAAAGCCCTGATTTTATCATCTGCCTGTAAGATGTTCCAGTTTTGTTGTACCACATTGCAGAAAATGCCTGTGTACCATCCATATGTAGTAATTAATCTAATTGGGGCTAACTTATTGACTTTATGTTTATATTCTAACATTTCCTGTCTGGCCATACCACTGACCTCTCTACATGCCATGGTAATCACTCCTGGTTTATACCCACGTTTCTTAAATCCCCTGACCATATCTGTTTTGTGATAGTCATATTTGTCACTACCAGAACAAAGGTGTTTGATTCTCATAAATTGAGATTTTGGTATATTGTGAATGACATGTGGCGGATGGTAGCTTGACGCATGTAGGAGGGAATTATATTCAGAAAATTTGTGGAAAACCTGTATATCCATGGTACCATCCACATTTTTGGTAATTAAAACATCCAAAAATGTGATTTGATTTAGATCATGTGTACAGGTGAATTCAATCCCCCATTTGTTTTCATTCAGGTATTCCACAAATTCTTGAAGATATTCCAAATCACCCTTCCAAATAAGCCAACAGTCATCCAAATACCATTGCCAGATGTCAATTTCTGGCAAAAACAAATTATGTGAGGCATCATATATAATATGTTTTTCAACATATGCCATGAATACATTGGCATAAATGGGGGCAAAGGATGCCCTCATAGCTGTACCCCTAGTTTGTCAAACGCATTTGTCCTGGTAGTAAAAAACATTTTTGGTCAATGCATGTTCCGTCATAAGTAGTAACAAAGTGTTAACACCTGGATGATAAAACTCGGCCACACCCAACCAATACTCTATGGCCAAAAGGCCAGCCCAATGGCAGATGTTAGTGTATAGGGTGGCCACATCCAGTGTACAGAAATACCAATGGGGTTCGACCTGGGCATCTAATAGTATTTGTAGAAATTCCATAGTATCCCGTATTCTAGATCTCACCAGGGGCAACAGAGGTTTTAAGCATTGTGTTAGAAAAAATGCCAAAGGTTCTGTTAGTGATCCCCTACCCATAACAATCGGTCTTCCCGGAGGGTTGGTTAATGATTTGTGGATTTTGGGTAGCAAGTATAAATATTGCCTTTTGGGATTGACAACGGTAAGATATTTAGCAGTGTTGCTAGATATGATCCCTTTATCCACAGCCAACTTGAGGAAGTCATCAGTCTGATGTTTAAATGTATTGGTGGGGTCCAATGGCATTATCATATAAAACAAGCGGTTGTCAAGTTGTCTAAGGACTTCATTATTATAAGTGTCAGAATAATTGTATAACAAATGTGGAGACCTTACTCCAAATCATGAGCAACAACTAGGATAATGTCCTGAATATCTCCTCTCAACCTTTCACTCCTGAACGATTGGATTTACTTAATAAAGGTTTAACATTTGTACCAGCTTTTTTTGTGGCAGAAAATGATTTTGTGTCGGATTTATATTCGTTTGAGAGAACATTAATTTTGAAGTTATTTTTTGATGCAAATGATAACACTTGTACTACTGATCATGTTTTTTACTTTCAGAGATCGAATTTTGTGCCACCTATGCATCTGGTAGAATAATTATTCTTACATAATGTTCTCAAAGATCTACACATATACCATGGGGAAACCCGGATTAAACCACATAACCTCTCAAAGACCCAACAAAGTGCACTTATGGAACTTAAATCCAATACCAATATTGTCATTGCACCGGCTGATAAAGGGGGGGGGGGGCTATTGTGGTGATGGATTTTGACACTTATAATAATGAAGTCCTTAGACAACTTGACAACTGCTTCTTTTATATGGTAATGCTATTGGACCTGAACAATACATTTAAACATCAGATTGATGACTTCCTCAAGTTGGCTATGGATGAAGGGATCATATGTAACAACACTGCTAAACATCTTACTGCTGCCAGTCCCAAAAGGCAATATTTATACTTGCTACTCAAAATCCACAATTCCTTAACCAACCCTTCTGGAAAACAGACTGTTTCGGGTAGGGGATCACTAACAGAGCCTTTGGTGATTTTTCTAACACAATACTTAAAACCTCTACTGCCCCTGGTGAGATCTAGAATACGGGATACTACGGAATTTCTACAAATACTATCAGATGCCCAGGTTGAACCCCATTGTTATTTCTGTATGCTAGATGTGACCTCCCTATACACACTAACATCCCCCATTGGGCTGGCCTTTTGGCCGTAGAGTATTGGTTGGGTGTGGTTGAATTTTATCCTCCAGGTTTTAACACTTTGTTACTACTTATGACGGAACATGTGTTGACCAAAAATGTTTTTTTACTACCAGGACAAATGCATTTGGCAAACTAGGGGTACGGCTATGGGGGCATCCTTTGCCCACATTTATGCTGATTTATTCATGGCATATGTTGAAAAACATATTATATATGACCTCTCACATAATTTGTTTTTGCCAGAAATGGACATCTGGTGACAGTATTTGGATGACTGTTGGCTTATTTGGAAGGGTGATTTGGAATATCTTCATGAATTAGTGGAATACCTGAATGAAAACAAATGGGGAATTGAATTCACCTGTACACATGATCTAAATCAAATCACGTTTTTGGATGTTTTAATTACCAAAAATGTGGATGGCATCTTGGATACACAGGTTTTCTGCAAATTTACTGAATATAATTCCCTCCTACATGCATCAAGCTACCATCCACCACATGTCATTCACAATATACCAAAATCTCAGTTTATGAGAATCAAATGCGTTTGTTCTGGTAGTGACAAATATGAATATCACAAAACAGATATAGTCAGAAGATTTAAGGAATGTGGGTATAAACCAGGAGTGATTACCATGACATGTAGGGAGGTCAGTGGTATGGCCAGACATGAATTGTTAGAATATAAACATAAAGTTAATGAGTTAGCCCTTATTAGATTAATTACTACATATGGGCATAACACAGGCATTTTCTGTGATGTGGTACAACAAAACTGGAACATCCTACAGTCAGATGAGAAAATCAGGGCTTTGATTGAGGATAGATGTTGATTTGGATTTAGGAGGGGTAGGACGTTGGCATCCCACTTTAACCATTATAAGTTGGGAACCCAGGTGGTTGCCCCTAATACACAGTCCACTGTCATGGGTGATGTTCTTCAGGGATGTTACAGTTATGGCCATTGTGTACATTGCAACAGACTAAATCAGACTAAAATGTTTGTCAGCCGCAACACCAGTCGGGTTTATGATATAAATTTTTTGCTAATTGTTCATCTGACTGGGTTATATATTTAGCCACTTGCTCATGTTCGGCCTTCTATGTGGGCCAAATGTCCAGGCCCATGAAATTCAGGATCAGTCAACACTTAAGTGACATCAAACTTAAAATGCATACAAATGCACTATATAAGCATGTGGTTAATCATCCATCAGCATCTTTTAGATTCACTGTCATTGATATTATCATGGGGGATAGAGCAAATAAAACTGGCTGACACAATATACTTAATAATAAAGAAAAAAGGATTATAAAGTCAGGTGCTTTAATTTCTCCTGGGTTAAATGAAGTATTGTGAGCAGCCAATGGGTGTTCCCTTTTTTAATGGATGGGTGATTATATAAGGAGTGTTGAAGTTCATTTATGGTTACACTGAGGAAGGCTTGAAATTTATGCGGAAACCGGTCTGTCTGTGATAACTTTATATTAAAGTTGCACTTCATACATCTTGGTGGTGGCTTTTTGTTTTTTGGATTGCTGTTTCTTTAAGCCGTGCACTGCTGTACTTGCAGGGGATTTTTATGGTCTATTAAACACTCATATGGTCAATACTTCTTTGTTATGTCCCTATCACTTTTATTTTATTTTATTTTATTTTAGTTATTTATTAGTTCACTGACTGAATTAATCAATTCTTTCCAGAACTTTTTTCAGCATAACACAGGCCATAGACAAGTTACTACTATACAAACAACAGTTCAGCATGATCACAACTTAACTGGATAGCAAAACTTGCAAAGTAATATATGGGTTCATAGGTAGTTAGTAGCCATGTCATCCAGGACACAGTTGAGAGAGGAGGTGGCTTTGGCATGATGGCTAAGATCTTTTCCTCACAGACACAAGGTACAGGGTTTGATTCAGACTTGAGATTATTGGCTATACTTAAAATGGCGTTTTGGGGCAGTTAGCCTAGTGTTCACTTATGTGCTTATGAAAGTTTTGAGAGACATGTCTTAGACAGTGAGGACATGTGGTGCTAATGCCTGTGTTTTCTCCCCATCCCTGTAAAACAGAGTTTATCCCTGACTCTATCCAAACAAAACTTTGACAAGTGGATGGGAAATTATACATTTATCCATGGTCTGTCCCCCATGTCCCTTATGGACAGATGTTGTCAATAAGAAGAGTACTATTGTAACTAACCCCACCTACAGATCCTTAGCTACCTGCCCACTAACATGCCCCCCATATGATAATTGAGTCTCAAATTGTTTGGGGTGTATGGCTAGGCTTATAAGGACCTTAGTGGCAGTTAATCTAGTAACAACCTATGAAACTGTGAAAGCCTTGCCCAATTTCCCAGTTGGTCCAGAGAGCTGTCAGCAGGCAAATATACTCTGTGGGAATTAAACCCAGGACCATAGGAAGCAGCTCATTAACAGATCATATTCTTCATCCTTTGCATCAGCTGCATAACTTCATTTATATCCATAAGTATGTATGTAAGCGAATTTATATGTATATATTGATGGAAGGAAATGGTTTATTTATTTATAATTTATTTATTTAAAATTATTAAAGTCAGGGCAGAATACTGATCATAGTGGAGCAATTTCAGGTTTAGCCCAGACATAAAGTAAGGTTATCAAAAACAGATTTGCAAATAATTCCATAGTGAAAGAAGAATGTAAATGAATATGTATTGACTATGACAGGATAAACAGCAGATGTTATATATCATAGACACAGCAGTTACAGTACAGTAAATAATAAAGTCTCTTAGACAACTGGAGGAAGACATGGAGAAGGTGAGATATAAAGGATGAAGGAGCTAAGTCAGTGGTGATTTTAAAAACTCATGAGTGTAGTGACATATCAATGGAGGGTGGATGAAAATAGCTCAGGGAAGTTAAGTAATGCGGCCTGAAGGAAGATAGTTGTATTTGGAAAGTTTGAAAACGTGTTTTTAGCTGGGTACAGATCTTTGAGTAAGAAGAGATGTTTTTGAGAAGTATGGCGAGGTACTTCAAGAGTTTGGGGTCAGGAATAGAAAAGTCGTGGTTTGTGAACTATAATGTAGTTTTAGTAACACTAAGCTTGAGAGTGTCTATTGTCTAATATTACAGGAAGAGATTCTCATGGTTAGTGTAGTTGATAGCTTCTTGAATTGTTAATCTAAATTTCATTGTGCCAGCTTATACTTACGTATACTGAACAAACTCTGGAGTACTTCATACTTTTCTATAGGTTCTATTGTTTGCTCACAGAGATAGTCTCGGCAAGTATCAAAGGAAATATATGTGAAAGTTCTGAATTATCTGAAAACCCTGCCTGTCCGCTGTGAACATTCAGAAGCAATAGTCAAAATATAGCTTTGCACATCAGTGATTCATTTTTTTGGAGGAGGTACTTGTAAATCAGCATTGTAGGAAGTAATGAATTTAGCGCTCCTTCCTGAAAAAAAAAGTTGCTGAACTAAGGAAGTTTCATGAATTGAGTGCAAACATGAGGCCTCTCCTGAAAATGTAACTGATCTTCCCAATGACCTGGAATTTAAAGCAGCATTCCTGCTTGAAAACAGCAAGACTAAGAAATATAGAAGAAAAGCAGTGCTCATGTTACATAGCAAGTGGAACAAAAGAAATCACAGTACTACACATTTGATCTTAGCCAAAAGCCCATAATGTGAATGAAATAATACCAACAAAAGAAGTACAGAGGAGCCCATAACTAAGATGCTAATTTGCAACCTAATAAGAGAGCAGCTAAATAAAAGATAACAAAGCAGAAATGCTATTCATTTGCTCAGCTTTTGTTTACTAAAAATTAGAACCAAACTTAACGTGTCAACAGTAATATCATTTCTCAGTCTTGCTATGAGCCTTGCACTGTGAAGTGTGTCTTACAGAGGCATTTAATTGTTACTTAGTATTACAAATGTGCTGCCCAGCTTAATTGCTGCTACTGCAACAAGCTTCCCAAGTGAGACGGACAGTATAATGAGAGGACCTCAAGCTTCACAGCAACAGTAAATGAATAAAAAAGTTCAAGATTCAGAAAATGGAAAATTGATGCATCAAATAAACAAACTGTGTAGTCTGGTTTGGTAGCCTAGGGAATGGATCCTGACTGGGATCCAAGTGAACAGGGTTCAACAAGTGGTCCTGATGGGGGGGGGGGGGGGTAAAGGGCCATAGCTTGCTTGCCTCTTCTGGCGGGGAAGCTGGGGTTTATGGACACTCAGGGGCACACAATGCAATGCTAACATTCTATTAGAGACCGGGATGTTCACCACTCATACGTCCAGAGGTCGGGGCTTGGATACTTAAAGGGATTGCCTCTTGAGGAAGAAGGAGATGGTCCTGTCATCATTCTATTGCAAATCCCCCATGCCTCACTGTTTGCATGCTGTTAAGCAGAAAAATCTCAATCAACCCCAGAGAACTGCTTGAATGAAGACCCAAAATATCTGACCTTCACCCTGGTTGTGGCTGTTGATCACAGACAGTAAAGCCAAACAGTGTAAAAAAATAGCTAAATAAAAGGTGTACTGCATCTGTAATAAATGAAGTTCTAACCGAACAACCGAATTGCAGGATGTTCTATATAAACTACACACACACACACACACACACACACACACACACACACACACACACACACACACACACACACACACACACACACACAGATAGCCAAAAGTAGCTTAGAAAACATGAGATGAATGATCAGTCTGTGTCCATGAAGTACGAACTGTTCCAAATGAACATAACACGCTGTGTTCCTAATCCAAGAGGGCTGATATGAGAAAGATGATCTCCTCTGGAGAAACACAAATGATGAAATCTGCACTCCAAGAGGAATAAGCAAAAGTCAATATATTCCAAGGGTGATGATCAGATAGATTGTTTATTATGGAATGAAAAATGGCTGAGACTGACCTTAGCTGAGTAGTAACTAGCGTAATAATGCTGTGACATTTCACTAAAATTACCAGTGAAAGCTCAACCCAGGTCACGTTCCTAGCCCATTGAAGCCACAGAGATTCTGCTTTAAGAGCTTACAATTGTCACTTCTGAGAAATAATTGCTTATACTTAATCATAGAATGTCTGCAAAAACTGTTTTAAATGAATACCTAGCAGTTATTATTATAAATAAATGAAGATTGTTCACCATACCTATATATATTTTTCTTCATTTGATTTTTCTTAACCAGACAACCCTGCTTTACACAGGTACCAACGTTCAAAGGCAAGCCTGAAGCACGACCTGATTAAGTGACATAGTAGAAAAACAGAAATGGAGGAAATGAAACTTGGGTTTATAGGAATGGCAGGTAGCAGCTTATAACCTTAGTCATCTGCAGTAAATTACCAGGCCATGGTCTGATTAAATGTAACAGGTACTCAACAAGCATAAGGTCATAGATGGAAAATAACAATATGGGAGTTCAAGGATACTGATAAAGATTAACCATTCCAGCTCTTGTTAGGTAATCAAACTTCTGATGAATAAATCTGAGGAAATAATTAAGTTTTTGGTGAAAAAGTCTGAGGCATAAGATGATGGGACAGTACTGGTAGTCATTGTTTCACTGGGTTAAAATGTAAAACAAGAGGAGCCCTATGCCTTTGTACATATACATAAACACAGAACTGGAAAGTGTACGTACATGCCATCTGGGTGTATCAGTACATATGAATGTGTAATAAAGCAAAGCAGCAGTGAAACATTACGCTGAACTTTGTGTAGGTAGTGATTTTACTCCATATGCCTAGAGCAAATATCCAACACAATCTGTCCCTTCTCTTGCACTTTAATCCAGTACTGTATTTTTTAATTATATTTTTTATTGAAATGAATAAAATAATGCAGACTTCAACTTGTCAATGCTTTAGCAAATGAAGTACATGCTGCTACCAGTTCAATCTTTGGTTTATAGTGCTGTATCTTAAAACACACACAATGAGGATTGCTTGGTAATTTTGAATATGCCAGCTCTGTAAGGACATATTGAATTTATTATATCTGTACTGATTGCTTGCTGAATTTGTCCCACTTAGCCAACATCTGTTCAGGTGGAATCAAAATATTATGAAGAGTAAAATGATGAGCAAAAACACACTAGAGTAGCACAGCGTGTTACTGCATGGTTAGTCGAGTACGAAAAACAAAAGAAAGAAGGAAACTCAAATACATTTTCAATGTAACAGCAACTGCATTCAGTTCCTTCAGTCTTTTGTAAAGACATAATTCTGAACATTAACCCAAAATATTGCTACTTTCCTGCAGAGTTATCCTATGTTGTCTTTTCTTGTCAGTCTATTTCTTTTCTTGCTGCCATTCTATGCCTCATGACCCTTCAAAAGAAAACTCATTCCAAATGTAATTTTTTTTTTCATTTTTTTCATCACAAAATATTTGCATTCCTTTTACTAACAGTTCCACAAGCAAAGAAACATGAGTTAAATATGACTCTTGATGTTTCTGCCTGAAATTGTTTCTGCAGTTTCTTTGCACATAATACTGGCTTTTTGTAAAGGCGCACATTACAACTTCCAGATATTTGCCATAATATATTATGCAGGTAGTATGAAAAAAAAGATAAGGGTTGCAACATCTGTTACTGTAGTTGCAAACTCAATTAGTAAGTAATATTGTCTGTCAGGGAGACTGTTATATGCAAATAAGTTTTGTAAGGTCCAACACCATACATGCTTCTGGATCATTCATTATTCGCTTATAATATTATATAGAAGAAAAAAAAATCTTGCTTTGTTCCCACTTTCTAAAAGTTAAGAAAGTTCAGTTACAGATTTGCTGTTCTGAATTGTTTGGAAGTTTCTAGAAGGCCAGTGCTTGCTTGGGCTAAAGGGAAGTCTCTGTGTTCACCAGTGGGAGTGGTTAACACTGAACAGCCTGCCTGTCCCTGGAGGAGTGGTTACTTCCTAGAAGCTGTAGTTTTATTGGCCATATTGGGTCAATTATAAACTCCTTGATCTCTCTCTCTCTTAAAACCCTACAACTCTCTTTTTGCGTGGTTTTGCACACTGAGCAGCATCGGGCAGTGCCGCCTTAACAGGTTTAAACTATTCCAGGCTCCACAAAGTCTGCTTTTCACTTTTTCCCTTAGAACTGTTCAAACTCTCAAAGTAATCACTCTATTCTCTTTCTAAAGCCCTGCACTAGCTCAGCTCTTATAAGGAAACACTAACTAACTAAGGCACTACACCCTCCTTGACTTCTCATAAGTATTAGGCTCTCAATTGGTCCTTCCTGATCAAGTGAAAAATCAGTTCCCTTCCCTAATCTGATCAGTAAAAAAACAGTTCCCTATATTAATCTGGTATGTCCAAGGGTCAGTTTCAAGGTTACTCTCCAGTCCAGCTGGTGAATCTGGGAATTTTGAGGCAATGTTACAATTGCCTTATGTACACAGACAACCCTCTCCTCCTTCCAACAAACTCTAATACATGTGAGAGATGCAGTTATACAGCCAAACTGGAGGCAGAGCTCTCTCAACCCAAGACTGGCACAGTCAGTCAGGAGGAAAAGGTAACCACCCACACCACAAATTCAGTCTCACACAGACCTATTGCATCTGCATACCCAACACATAAACACACAAAAACATGCTCGGAGGCTCTAAATAAAAATCTGCCTAAACAGCAAAGACCTCCTAAGCAGACATCCAAGCAACAGCCACCCCTCAACAATACCCACAAATCACATATCTCACAAAATCAGTGTGCTTCACAGTCACAGCCCTTAAGGCCAAACAACACACCAAATACACTTGTTATAGGGGACTCTATTGTCCAGCACACTGGCGTCCCACTCACCAGACTGAACAAGGAGAAGGTCACTATAAGCTGCCTGTCAGGTGCCAGGATCCGCCACATAACACAAGCACTCAGGTCACTCCAAAGCAAGTGCAAGTATGACTCCGTCATTGTCCATGCTGGTGTGAATGACCTGAGACGTACCTCACAGGACTACATGAAAAGTGACATAGAGGAGCTCTCTGACCATGTAGCCCAGGCTGGTATGACCCTGACCTTGAGTAGCATCTTGCCCTCACCAAGAATGATGCCACAGCATAAAGACAAAATGATCAGTTTCAACAATTGGCTAAAGTATTGGTGTCATTCAAAGGGGATCCAGTGTCTGTCAGCCTGGGATGACATGCTCGACAAGCCACGTTGCTTCGCTAGGGACGGCTTGCACCTGTCACCCTTAGGCTTTCGTATACTGGCCAAGGCTCTTGCCACCCTCATAGTGCCTTTTTTAGGTAAGGCTCAAAGGAAAAAACCACCTCCATAGACAACCCAAGGATAAAAAAACTAAAGGTAATGCTACTCAATGCCAGAAGTTTAAACCTCAAGATGCATGCACTCGAGGCTCTCCTCAGTATGGAGAAAATCGATGTCTGTGCAGTAGCAGAAACCTGGTTCAAGGCTCCTGAGAGCACCCCAGCACTACCAGGTTATAACTCATACCATGCGTTTCGGCTCCAAAACTCGGACCGAAGCACAAAAGGAAGGGGAGTGTCTATATTCATCAAAGATACCTATACCTAAAGGTTAGTGGCACTGCATGAAGCATCAGAAACCATCCATGTGCCACTAACAGCGGGCAAAACTGCCTTTCAGTTTGTAGCCTGCTACAGAACACCCTCCCTATTACAGAAACCCACTTGGCATTCCTGAGAACACTGGAGAATATGAAGGTCTCTCCAAACACTATGTTATTGAGTGGCTTCAACTACCCAAACATTGACTGGGAAAACTACTCAAGCCCAAACACCCTCGCTGAACGGTTCCTTGAATTTATAAACTCTAATGCGATGGAGCAACTGGTCACCACTCCCACAAGAGGGAACAACATATTGGACCTGGTCATCACCAACATGGGGACTCTATGTTCCACACCAGAGGTAAACCAATCATTGGTAAGATCAGACCATAAACAAATTTCCCTGGACATCCATATCCCGTCCCCACCCCCAGCCAAGGAAATCACTGTAAAGAATTTCTCAAAAGCCAACTATGCACTTCTCAAGACTGAGGTGGAATTCTTCAAAGCTTCCGGGTCAGAGGATAATACAGCCCAATCCGCAGAATCCCTTACAAATGCATTCTTTGAGCACCTGCAGGAATGCATGGATCATGCTATCCCAAATAAAACCAAGACTCACTCCTCCAAAAACAGGAGACCGGTCTGGTGGACCCCAGCCATAAATAAGCTATACAACAGAAGGAGAAAGCTACTACATGACAGAGCAAAATCCCAAAAAGGGAAGGCATCTCTGATCAGTATTAGCAAGAAACTTCGATCCCTCATAAAATCATGAAAGGCCAGTTTTGAAAGAAAAATTGCCCTAGACACTAAAGATAATCACAAGGCCTTCTTTAGTTATGTCAGGAATATGGGTGGAAACTCCCAGATATGCTCTGAATTGTTGCATAACGGTACAAAATATACCGAACCTACAGACATAGCCAACATCCTGGCTGAGAGATTCAGCGCAAACTTCTCCCCCCTTCCCCTCCAAAGGAGCAAATGCCTATCCCAACTGAATGTAACCTCCCTGACATCACAGATGCACAGGTGAAAGCTGTCCTCTCCAAAGCAAAAAACACAGCATCTATGGGACCGGACGGTGTCCTAGGCTGTGTCTTACACGAGCTCCAAGAAGAACTGAACCCTCACATTAAGTCACTGCTCAAACGTAGCCTTACTACAGGATATGTACCCAAAGAATGGCGTACAGCTACAGTGGTCCCACTCCACAAAGGTGGTGCCACAACAGACCCCGGGAACTATCGCCCCATAAGCCTGACTAGTCTGGTCTGTAAAGCTATGGAGCATATTATCATGGAACTCATAAACAAAGACATTGGGAGCCTCCAGACACTGGACCCTACCCAATTCGGCTTTGTTAAGGGCAGATCTTGCCTCTTAAACCTAGTTGATTTATTTGAAATAGTTACCAAAGCCATAGATGAGGGCAAGGTAGTCCACACAGCCTACCTGGACCTCGCAAACGCCTTCGACACAATACCCCACTCAGGCATCATAAATAAGCTTACCAGCTTAAATATCAACCCCTATATCACAAGATAGGTTGCAAACTGGCTCAGAGATAGAACCCACATGGTCAAAATCGCAGGTGCCATGTCCGAATCCAAACCAGTTACAAGTGGCGCCCCACAGGACTCAGTTCTGTGGCCTCTCTTGTTTGGTATATACTTCTCTGAGGTTCAGGCTAACACGGGGGGATTATGGCTGACAAAGTTCCCAGATGACTGCAAACTGGGGGCCATAATCGAATCTCCAGATGATACAAGCATCCTCCAAAAGGGTCTCACAGAGACGGATGCTTGGTGCCAGAGCCATGGCCTCAAGCTAAATGCTAAAAAATGCATAGTCATCCCCTTTGGGAAAAACAAGGTGCCCACAAATTATCACATAGGTGGTAATCCATTAAGTACGGAAGAAGTAATTAGAGATTTGGGGACCAACATAGATAGTAATCTCTCCTTTGATAATCACGTTGCCAAATTGGTTAGAAAGACCTTCTATATAGCCCAGCTTATCACGAAAGGGTTCGCATCTAGATCAAGAGAGGTCATTGTGCCCCTCTACTCATCACTCATCAGGCCCATAATTGAACACAATGCACCTTTTGGGATGTACCTTACCCGACATCTGCAGCAACTGGAGAGACCCCAAAAGTACCTCACCAAGAGGATCATGGGCTACAAACAGATGTCCTATGCAGCTCGACTAAAGAAACTCCAGCTCTACTCAGTTGCTTACCGCCTACTCAGAGGCAATCTATGCCTGATGTACAAAGCCATGTCAAACCCAGAATTAATGGACATGCTCCACCTCAAAAAATCCAAGTCCCTTAGAGCTACATGCTCCAGGGACTTAAACTTCAGCACAAAAATAAATAGGACATGCTGGAGGGACAGATTAATTTCCCAGAGGCTCCCCTCACTCTGGAATAGAATCCCAATTCATGTTAGACACAGCCCCTCGCTGACCCTCTTCAAGCGAATTCTGGACGCGTGTGAATGGGAAATTGCAAATTCACCCCTGGGATCTCTTCTGTGTCCCTGCTAGACAGAGGCACAGTAAACTAATCTTAAAAGGGTACCTTCTGTGACCTACTTTACAGAGGCACAGTAGGCTAATCAAATAGGGAGGCGGAAGCCAAATACACTCTGGCTAGGCTGATAAATGCCCTAGGGCAGATAGCCTAGTATCTACCTATGAACCTATAATGCCCAGTATGATAGGCATTATTTTGCCTAGAAAATTACAATGCTAAACATAGTTTTTTACAGTATTTCAAAGGATATTATTTTGATTACTATTTTTCAAATCCTGAAGAAAAAAAAACATTTGTAATAAAGAATCAGTTGACTGGAATCTCAAGATTATATTAATACTTATCAATGAAAATTCATCTACTATTATGTTCAGTTTTGTTATCATTTAATGTTTAAAGAAGTGCTGAAAGTATGGCTGGTATTCACAGTCAATGCACAAATGCATTACAGATATCCACGGATGAGCATAGCTAGGCCATGATTCATAGAGACCGTTTATGCTAATGAGCAAAGGTCTTTAATCAGTGTAAGTACATTAATTATGATGAGATGTAAATGAGAAATTATGTAAAGTGGCATATGCTAATGAAGTGCTCTTTGGCCCACTTGTGATTCATAGTCATATATAAGCACGAATGCACATCCATTGTACAAAGTTGCTATGGCTATTATAGCTCCTTTGTAATCACAGATGCTTGCTGACCCTGAAAAATATTTTAAGCTGTTCTTTCTCTGCCTTGATCCTTTGTTCTGTGCCATCACTGTACAGTCATACCCAATAAAAATGTTTCACATAATCATCAGTCACACAACTCCTGCCATCCTCAGAAAAAATATTATGTGACGCAACCTCCATAATTAGATACATATGCAGAGTCCATCCAAGTTAAGCTGTCCTAAAGTAATGTTTGCACAACCACAAACACATTGACAATACACATCCTTCCTTTCATTAGTCCCTACCGCGTTCTTGTAATCACATAATACTGTCAGGGACACTCGGGGAATCTCCAAGTAAAGACACACGTTCAGCCAACCAAACATCCTACCACTTTAGTACTCCTACCGTGTATGCACAATCACTAAAAAGATGCTCGAATTCCTTTTTCTCAGTGATCACCAAGCATTTCTGCTCCTGTACTGATTTCCCATTTACACAACAGCTTATTCACCAAAGCCATTGCAATATACCTATCGCATGAATAAAATAAATAGTTCTTCATGAGAACTCAATCATCTTACCTCATTTTGAACTGTTTCCTAATAATTATCCATATTTATATTATTTTTATTGCTTTTCAAAGTCTGCATTTTCACAAACAATTTGCCACATAACTCCACTTATCTCAAGTTAATATGATACTGTTAAATATACTCCAATAAATTCAGGGTCCTTTACGCATTTTGTATGCAAATAAGGCCATTTTGTTTATCTCTATGAATCCAAAAAATATGCCAATATCCAAGGAGCCTTATCCATGTAATACATCTTCCCCTCAATGCTTACCTCAAATACTTTATCCTTTTTCTTTAAATAGGGGTGTTTATTAGCACACCTCCGTGTATCCACAGTCATCATGAATCATAATCTGACTACATTTGATAACCTTATTGAACCACTTTGTCAATGATTTAAAACTGTATCGCTCATCAGATGAGGAACTGAAAGTACAACTGCAAGTTGTCAAAACCTTTTCAGATGATATAATAATGTCACTTTATTCTGCATATAATTCCTAGTTTAATCACTGGAATGCGCAAGCATATTTTAGGTACAGTATGCACACCACTTAAATTCTATATTTCCAAGAATTGGGTTAATAATAAAATTATCTCATGGAACATTTTTAAAGACATGGCAGTTAAATATATCACTTCCCACAAACTAGATACTAAAAGTATTAAAAATAGAATCTACTTTCAATCATACTGGAACTCTCTCCTAGAGACAATTTTGACAAGCATACAGAATACATAAAACTAAATGACAAGTAGGTGGCTGATATAAAAATGAAAACCTCTATGTTACTGAACACAAATAGTTGTATCGCCAACATATAAAACACTTCTAGGATAATAACAAATGGATGGCTTCCAACACTGTACATTCTGTAAATATGTATTTAGTTATGTAAGCTGTTAAGTTTTTTTTCTTTGTTGTTTTGTTTTTCTTCCATTCTGGGCAACAAAGGTACCCTGCATTTATAAACCCAATACTCAGCTTTTTACCATAACGTTGCTCTATTGTAACCCTTAGAAAAGTTGAAATCACGTCAGTTATTAGTCTCAAAGTTTCTTGCAAATGTTTAAATGTTTTTTTTTTTTCTCTGAAAAGTTTGGTTACCTCTACTCATCTATATTTTACATGCTGAATTGTCTGTATTACTTTTACTTTTACTTTGCATTTGTGGAAAACAATCCAATAAAAATAAATTTTCAAAAAAACAAAGAATGTCACTTGGTCTTGATAAATGTGCAAAAGCAACCTTTAAAGAAGAAAAACTGCAGTACCAAGAAAACATCAGTGTGGCACAAGAATGTGATATAAAATAACTTGAGAAGAGGGGTGTATAAATATTCAGTAATTGATGAAAGATCAACAATAAAACACAAATAAATGCAAATACAACTCAGTAAGGAATTCTTTAAAAGACTTAAATTAATCCTGAAAACAGCATTGAAATCAAGGGACAAAGTCCAAGGTATAAACCAATTTGCTCTTCCTCTCCTAACTTACAGTTTTGGAGTGATTGACTGGCCCCAAAATGTGTTGGATAGATTAGATAGGAAAACAAAAAGGATGCTTCATGTGCAGCAAATGATTTATAAAAATTAGTGTATACCAAGATTATATATTCCCCATTCTGAAGGAGAGATGGGCCTCCTTGAAATTGATTACATGTATAGATCTGCAATCGTGGGACTCCACACATATCTGCTGAACTCACAAGAACCAAATGTAGTGAAAGTTTTGAAACATGAGGAGAATAAATCTAAGATGACTTCTCTGCTTAGTCTACCAGAAGCATATTGGCGTCAAGCAGGAATGCAAATAAAACCAGAAGTAGATAAAATCAAGCAGTAGATGAATGTGCCAAAAAACAAAAGAAAAAATATAAGGTGAAGGAACAGATTAGATGACAAGAAATAAGGAAAATGCATAAATATGGTTTTAAGTATTAAAAATTTCTGGAAGAACCTCATGTTGATCAGGAAAGAATGCAGGAATGGTTAAGGAGAGGCAAATTCAAACCAAGAGATGAAAGGTTAATACTGGTGGCACAAGACAGTGGGCTACGTACATGTTGGTTTACAAAGTCCTTTGACTATTTATGAGAATGAGACAAATGTAGGTTTTGTAAAACAGAATTTGAAACAGTTGCAGACCTCATTGCTGGTTGTGACATACTAATGGCAGAAGGACTGTACACTGAAAGGCATAAAAATGTGGCAAGACTATTGCACTGAGGATTGTGCAAACATGGTATTTAAGTGACTGCAAAACAGAGGAAATATATGCCACAAAGCATCATACAAAATGATGAAGTCTACATCACATGGGATCATCCATTATCAACAGTTCAAAAGATAGTTGCTAGAAAGCTGGATATAGTGGTCCATGAAAAGAAGACAAAAGTAGCATTGATCATTGAAATCGACACACCGAGTGACTACAGTGTCTTTCGTACAGAGAGACACAAAGTCATAAAATATCTAAATTTGCAGGCAGAAATGACAGCAATGAGAAAGAAAGATACCCATATAGTTCCAATAGTAGTAGCAACAAAGGGGCTCATAAAAAAGAATCTACAATCATATTTAAATATGTTACCAATACATGTAACTCCATACGAATTGCAGGAGTCATTACTGGGCACATTGCGGGTGCTGTATAGACCACTTCTGGCTGACATCAAACAGTGAAACAATACTAATTTCATGAACTTTAATCATAGTTTGACTTAAAAATGGGGTCCATTCCTATCATGGTATTAGAAACCCAAAAGATTTGGAGAAATTAAAAAGGGATAAACCACTATTTGTTGATTACCGCTACAGACACCCAGATGCTAGGACTATGAATACCAGACAATTTCTTGTTAAGGATATTCTTATGTAGTGCTTAAACATATGAAGAAGAAGGAGAAGAACACTTAAAGGTATCACTTTTGAAAGAGATTTATTAAGCAAACTGTGAAATCCACTGTGCATTAGTGAGCGTGAAGGAGAGATGGCCAGCTGTACTGTTTTCTGATTTTCTGAAACTACAGCAGAATTTTAAGAGCACTTTAATGGAATTTTTAGAATCTTTACTATGGCTCTGCTAAGATGATCCACAGTGTCAATGATTCCCTTGCTATTTTTCCATGTGGATTAATAGATACGGCATACCCTGTTGCCCACATTGTTTAAAATTTTGCTCTTTATTCCCAATAGTTTTCTTTTTTCTTATCAGCCTACCAGCCAGATGTTTACAGTGATCTATGAAAAATGGGTGTACATACCTGAATTAGTACTTTTGTATCTCTTAACATTATTTCTGAGGAGACAACAATTTCCAACAACTCAACAATTTAAGAGAGTTGAGATTGTCTCTGAACAATCACATCACTGCAGTCTTTAACCACCTGTACTTAAACTTCTACAGACTGAAACTAAATTATGCTGATATGCTTTGGATTAATGTAAAACATTTAAAGAAATGAAACTAGCTTTGGAGTTAAGTCTCCAGTGTCCCTGAGTTTTAGGAACAATCCCTTATTTTGGTGGTAAATGTGCCTTGTTAATTCTGGATTTGAAATGAGGTAGTGATGCTCTAGTACACAAACTAGTGCATGGCTGTTGGCATGGCGGATTAAGGAGCTGTTAATAAACTGTTTCCTGTAGTTGAGTGGTGCAAGGTTTGATTTCCTCAGCCTCTATTAAGTAACTGTGAGACTGAGAAAGTCAATTAACCAGACACTCCTCCCTGGCTGAGTCTGAAAAAGGTCCATGGAGATCAGTGTTCCACTCTGGGAAACAAATACAAATAAATAAACATATAAATAAATAAAAATAACTAAAACATTACCTAACCTCTTCTAGGCTTTGTTCATTACTCACATCCTAACTAATCCCCACCAAGAAACTATTTCTTTACCCACCTAACCATATTCTTCTATTTTCAAAGCTAAACTAATACATCCTATCTCATCTGCACTTATACACTATCCCCTACATGTTCTCAATCTCACGTATTTATACTAGTATTCTTTATCTCATATTAATAGATATAGGTGTCTTCTTCTAATTCACTATATATTTTTTTTATATTATCAACTTTCTACTACTAATAGTAAAGCAGTTAACAAAACTCTCCTTCTCTGTCAACAATAATCTCAATGACTTTAATTTATTTTACATTAAATGCTGTAAAACATTTTATTCATGTATCATTTTTTTTTAGTTAAGCAATGCCATTACGTCATATGGAGCTTTTCTCCTCATGCCTCAGCTGCAAATGGGTCTGCATGCCCAGTCGGACTTTCCCAGTATAGAAAAGTCAATTGTGACATGGATAACAGCACAGTGCAAAGGAGGTCAGCTGTGGAGTATCCAGCTTGTTTTCTGTATACATTGTCTGTGGGGACTAATGACAGCTTTTTGACATTTTTATACAGAAAGGTTTAGTTCTTCATAGCTAATACCAGTTTTAACAGGACCTTGTAGTCAGCCAGGTTTGGAATGCTCTTTTGGCTTGGTTTTTGGATAGTTGCTCATTCCTGATCAGCAGAGTAACATGGGTTTTGTGAGGGGTCTCTGTCCGCAGTCTGTCCTGGCTCCAGACAGGCTTTTTCTAACAATATAGAGCTTGAGCATTCTGAGGTAGCAATAACAGCACAAATACCTTCATGAATTAAGGACAGTATCACCAGGGATGAGTATGTTGACATTTATAACTTGGTGGACATGGAAGAAACTTGCAGAGGTGGAGCGCACAAGAACCAGGGAGCTGACCTCCATGCTAGTGGTGGTGTTTAAAAGACAGCATGGCAAGGTGAGGATTTACATTTGGGACAACTGGTGTGGGCAGTTATTTATTTTCATGACAGTCATTTTAGAAATGAACCCACAGCAAGCCCTTCCTCTATTGAAATACTTTCTTGCTATCAGGGAAATACAGTGGTTTGGGAGTGGTATTCTTGGTTTGTGTATGACCAGAAATTCATAATGCTTAAGGCAGTGAACTGGTCCCTCAAATGGAAGAGTGAAATGTCTACACCTGGCTCAGGGTCATGAAATATATGCCATCCCTCATACTGAAGAGTGTCGTATCAATATCATATCAACACCTGGTTCAGGATCATGACAGATACGTCAAAGTTTTCATTCTTCAAGGGGAAAGATGATCAGAGTGGAAGAATTGAGCAGTGTTGGGACTTTAAAAGTGGTTCCTGCATCTGGCTCTTTTGCTGCTTTGCACACATCTGATCACAGTGTGGGATCAGTCCCTTACTGTTGAAATAATAGATTAAGGAGGACATGCTTTCTGGGAGGTCTGTAGCTATGGTACACTCAGTTTGGCATCTCCTTTCTTCTTGGAGCCTACTGTTAGAGGCAGTAAATACTTCCTGGTTCTTAGGTGTAATCATTTCTTTTGAGGCTTCCTTAGGATTTAGCCGCTTGCACTCTCCTATGAAAGAGAGGGTGCTGGCAGGTTAACAAGCTAACTATCCAGACCCTCAAGTTCAAAATGAGATTTTTCTAGCTTTTATTGAGGTATTTCTCATAAAGTTCCAAGCCATCCCCAATTTACTTTGTGCATAATTTGCATTCAATATCAGATAGAGAACATGTGGTTGTGGTTGTGAGCCTGTTCAACCGAGGCAAGCTGGCAGGTAGGATCAGTGGCCCACTTGAAAGTCCTCCTTCTTCATCATTCAGAATTTCTGTGCTAGGGCTGGTACCCAAGAAAAAGGAGGGACAGTACCTTCATTAGCTTTCATTCCTATGAGATCATCAGTGTGTGATTGCATTTTGTAAGAAAAGGTTAAGATTCATTACTCCTCACTGGACAATATCATCTGTACAATCAAGGGTGTTCAAGCCCCACTGCTGGCAAATTTGTATATTGAATCTGTCTTTTGTCTGTCTAGCAGACTGGCCACTGTTGGGCATGTGCTTTCAAGAACAGTTGTAATTTGCTACAGCTATACCTATGGCCTATGCAGTGGCTTGCTTCACTTCTGAGAAATTCAGCTTGGCCCTTCACTTGTGGTGGCAGCAGAGGGCAACCCTCCAGGCAGCCATGCATTACCTAGATGATTTTTTTTAATTGTGGCTAATGTGAAGGAGGGCACAAAGAATGGCATGCAACATTTTATTCAGCAGTGCAATGACCAGGAGGTCCCATTGTTTTGGATAAAAGTGGAAACTGCAAAAAAATTAGATTTCCTAAGTTTGGAAAGGAATGTGGTCTCATTCACAGTCAGGTTTCATACAGACAGACAGACAAACACCTTAAACTGCCTTTGGGAGTTTAATTTCATCCACCAAAGTCATAATAGGGCATATTCTACAGCTTCCAGAGCTTTTTAATTTTGCTCTTAGAGAAGTAGTTACAGGTAGGACCTTCATCAGAGCTCTTGCCAACATGCTGAAGAGTGGGCATCTCAAGCATCACTGGGTTAATGTCACCAGAAGAGACAAAGGGGATTTGTGCAATTGGAACTTTTTATATGCCAGTACAATGGCATTTCCTTTTGGCAAGAAGACTGGATTTTGGTACCTACTGCCAGCCCTTTGATTGTTCACAGTCATGGTAGGGAAAGTGGATATGGGGGCCTTTTTCCAAGGCCAATGGAGTTCATCATCCTTGTCTTCCTAATGGTCCTTGCAGCTGAGGGTGACCAAAACCTTCTTTGAACTTGTGCCCATCTGAGTTTCCACATTAGTGTAGCAAGAGCAGTTCTGTAACAAGCGGGTAATTTTTTTATTTAGTCAACCTGGCCACAGTGCAAGTTTTCTGAAGGACAATATCTAAGTCCAGGTGGATTCAGTCAGTACTCAGATTGTTCATTTTGCATAATTTGTAGATTTCTTTTTTCTTTTTAAGGCAGACATATATCATGGGCATACAATGATATATCTGACAGTATTTCTTGCCTCCAGATCAACAGATTTTGCAGAGTGGCCCTAGATGTTCAAGAAGACCCAATTGTCAAGGCTGTTCAAATTACTGGTGCGTTGGGAGAAAGAAAAAGGTTCTTCCATGGACCATAAGAGGCTCACTAGCAGAGACCTTTTTGTCAGTGCTATCAAGAGGGCTCACTCCATCCTCCAGGTCCATCACTCAGACATGGTTTGAGCTACTCATCTCTGTTAGATGAACCTAGGATCTTTTTCTGTTAGAAAGCTTTTGGGGTCATTAGAATGGGGGAGGATATGTCCTTGCTGCAGGCTTCAGTGATTATATGGCTAGAGAGATCCAAAGCTGATCAGCTAGAGTGAGGTCAGCAGGTGACTTCAGACAAGGCAGTGTAGAAGAGGGGATGGCACACCACCCGGTTATAGTGGTCTGCTACCTGAAGATCAGTTTGTTGCACTAAGTTACTCAATGGTCCATGCAAATTTGATCAGTGGAAGAGTTTATTTTAAATAAATAGTCACACTAGGTGTGTGTGTGTGTGTGTGTGTGTGTGTGTGTGTGTGTGTGTGTGTGTGTGTGTGTGTGTGTGTGTGTGTGCTTTATGGGGGAGCAGGCCATAGCAGACAAATGTACTGCTAGTGGATTGTTTTGTCTCCATGGCTTTACAGGGGGATGGTATCACTGATCATCACCGTATATTTAACTTGGAGCAAAGGTGGCGGCCACTGTCACTTTGGCACAGCAGAAGTCCTCCCTCATAATACAGCACCTAGGCTGCCACAGGGCAGACTCTCACTCTTGTATACCCCCCCCCCCCCGGCTTTCCTAGGCTACCAATACAACATCCCTATTGATATAATGAAACAGTTCTTAATTCTGCTCTGTGGTAATATTGTAGTACTGAGGGGCACTTTAGGAGGAATAGCCCACCAGGGAGGTAGTTTGGTATGCAAATTGGCTATAGAGGTCTGACAGTTGAAGTTCTATTCATTGCATTGTATTTAACTAACGGATAGTGCAAACTTGACCAATGGGATAATGTATTTTAAATAAATAGTGATACTAGCTCTGTGCATGTGGCTTTTATGGGGTGCAGGCTAAAGTAGACAATGCTGTTTTGTCTTCAATATGTGGCAAAAACATACTAATTATTAAGAACAAATGAAAGCAGTTATAAGAATGATTAAAAATTAGCCCAATTAAAAGAGCAGTAATGCTTATAAGGAGATTTTTGGAGGATCAAAATGAAAATGCAACTGAAAATAATATCGCTAACAAAAGTAGAACCAATAAGTGGTGAGAATGACAAAACTAATGAGAAAACTGTTAAAATGATTATTCAAAATGTTTGAGATGCTAAAAGACATGAAAACCAGAAATATGTCATCAAGAGGAAAATGTATGGAGCAAAGCAGAGTTTATGATGACAGGCACAGTGAGTTACACTAAACAAAACCCAGAAAGTACTATAGTGTAGTCAGAAAAATTATTAAAACAATTCCTGGACATAAGCTTGTTACTACAAAAAATATTTGTTCACATTACATTTCTAGCCTACAAACTTGCGACTTTCTCCCAATATTTCTTCTAAAGGATTTTTAACAACTGCTGGAAGTCAAATTTATGTCTAGAGGTTTTCTGGGAAAATGTATCGAAGTACGATACATACAACACTCACATATATTGCTTTTATGCTAAATATCTTTCAGTGATGTCATTTACAACTACACACAATGTTCTTCACAACTGAAAGGACAGAGATAAATAAGGTAAATGCAATGTGATTATTATCTTTAAAAAGAAAAGTACGCCTCAAAGTCTCTGAAAAACCCAGTATGCAACCTATACTGGGTCCAAAACAAGAAGAACAATCAGGTTGTTTGGAGCAAGGGAATGGTTACAGAGGGTGGTTCTGTTAACAGCAATAAAAGCATTAAAATAATTTCTTTAGCCAAGTCCCCCTTAACACCATAGTGTTATCTGAGACTATGTTTTGGGTTAGTTAGTTAGCCTATATAAAGTGTTAAAAAACTGGTTTTATATTTTAACTTAGCTTTTTTAGTTTCAGTTTTTAGGTTGCACAGTCTCAGATTAAACTATGGTGGTAAGGGGGTAGGGGGCTAAAAAATGATTTTAATTCTTTTATTGTTCTTAACAGAACCACCCTCTGTAATTGCTCCCTTGTTCCAAACAACCTGATTATACATAAATAAGGAATGTTTTTGATGATTTTCATACTCAACTAGGATCACTTGTTTGTATGTTTCAGTAAAGGTTATTTCAGTTTAACTCACCTGTGGACTATGTACTATATTCTATTTATTTTATAGCACATAATTTACAGTTCAGTTTTCATTACGTGAACTAGGTGCATAACATAATTAAGGAAGTGGACATCACACCCTCCACACTGTGAAGGTTCTTCTTGGTTTGATTATTATCTTCACATCATTGCATAATTAGTGAATCAACAAAGGGAAAAAAGCTGAGGAAAACGGCAGATTATTGAGCATTATCAATGTTGATTACAAAATATTACATACAACTGTTCCAAGTGCTCTTAGAAATAAAAAGGAAAATAAAAATCAGTACACAATAGAAACGGACTATTTTTCATAGTTTAACAGATACTGGATATATTTTTAAAAGCTTAAAAAAAGGATAAGCTCATATGAAATGGTACATCCTTCATTTATCTATCAACGCATCTTTAAAATCTGCTCTGTCTAGTTCAATGTCAAAAGAAACCACAACCTGCCCTGACTCTGCTTTGAAGGCTCAAGGACATTAATTTGCTCTAAGTACCCAATGGAAAGTAATTAAATACAATATAAGAAGTGGAAACAGAGTATGAGGAAAGCATTAAAATGTCAGTAACATTTGCAATGATGGAGAAAGACAAGACATAATATAAGGATCACTACATCCTTGGAGAAGGTCAGAGGTCAGAAGCAAAGAAGAAAGACGACAGACATAGATGCATGCATGACATTTGGAAAGAAACTATCTGAGCAGATACCCTGAAGCTAACTGATAAGAGTAGTAATAGCAAACTTTAGTGTATATCTACAGCTGTATTTACCAGTGCATGAGATAAGTGGAAAAGTGGTTATAAAAAAACAAAGTAATGCAACCTACAGCACTCATGTGAACTTGAGAGCCAAAAAAAGTTTCTTCCACTGACATCAATACATATGGTTGTATATATAAAATGGATCAGAAAAGTATTTCAAGAAGCACAGCCCTGGTCTTACACAAACAGGATTTTGGTTAGGCATGCTTATTGGAAATGAATATAGCAGAATTCACCGTTATTTCCTTTTGTGAATTTTGATAATTTTAAACAACTTACTAAGCATAATTCAAAAGTAAAAGGATAAGGGGCAGTTGAGAAGTCATGGGATTCGCTCATAATGTCATACTGCAAAGTATTTACTGGAGTATGAGGAGTCTACTTTGAATATATCATAAGCACTTAATGTATCTTAAAACAAGCAATTGTCAAGTAACAGTTATGCTAATTTAAAAATTAAACAACATATAATCACAGATTAGAAAGAGAATGCCTTAAATTGAAACAGATATTACATGTAGTTTAGTGCAGAGACTGTATGTATATAGAAAGAAAGAATAAAACAATGAGAATGCACTGCATTCTAGAAGTTGGTCCTTGATTAAATGACCTTGCATAACCAGCCACTCATATTTATTAGATCCTTGGATATGTTGTGGCTAAATTGTGATTCATGCATTACAAGGCTCTGTTCCACAGTCAATGGGGCACACCCAGTGCTACTATTTCCAGATTCGGAAGTGGGGTAAAAGGAGAATGCTTAAGCCAGAACCCATTTGAGCTCATAGGCTGCAGCATTGTTCAAGCCTGCTGAATTGCAAGTTGTAACAAGTAAATCGATCTATAAGTATAGTACCAATCAAACTGTCACATTGCTGTGGAAAGAAAAGTGAAAATTGGTATTCTTAGTACACTGAATGCTACAGCAGTGACTTATGGTGATGGCTCACCCATCTAGGGATAAAAAAACAATCCGATACTAGAATGATTGATCAGAAATGTGGCGAGTGTAGTGAGCTTGGGCAGCACTTATGCAAGGTCATTAACACAACCCAAGGCAAGTTAGATTATGGGTGGTGATGTGGTCAATATAAAGGGAAAGAGATATACTGCATAAAGGAATGTGTAAATAAATTGCAGGGAGATGTACTGCATAAAGGAATGTGCAGAGGAAATGTAAGATGTACTGCTTAAAGGAATGTGTAGATGAAATATAAGGGGATGTACTGCATAAAGGAATGTGTAGATAAAATGTAAGGAGATATTCTACTTAAAGGAATGTGTAGGTGAAATGTAAAAAGATATACCGCTTAAAGGAATGTGTAGATGAAATGTAAGGGGATGTACTGCATAACGGAATGTGTAGATGGAATGTAAGGAAATATGCTGCATAAAGGAATGTATAAATAAAATGAAAAGAGATATACTGCATAAAGGAATGTGTAGATGAAATATAAGGAGATTTACTGCATAAAGGAATGTGTAAATGAAATGTAAAGAGATGTACTGCATAAAGGAATGTGTAGATGAAATGTAAGATATACTGCATAAAGGAATGTGTAAATGAAATGCAAGGAGATGTACTGCATAAAGGAATGTGCAGAGGAAATGTAAGATGTACTGCTTAAAGGAATGTGTAGATGAAATAGAAGGGGATGTACTGCATAAAGGAATGTGTAGATAAAATGTAAGGAGATATTCTACTTAAAGGAATGTGTAGATGAAATGTAAAAGTATATACTGCTTAAAGGAATGTGTAGATGAAATGTAAGGGGATGTACTGCATAAAGGAATGTGTAGATAAAATGTAAGGAGATATTCTACTTAAAGGAATGTGTAGATGAAATGTAAAAAAAATACTGCTTAAAGGAATGTGTAGATGAAATGTAAGGGGATGTACTGCATAAAGGAATGTGTAGATAAAATGTAAGGAGATATATTGCATAAAGGAATGTGTAGATGAAATGTAAGATGAGCTGCATAAAGGAATGTGTAGATGAAATGTAAGAGGATATACTGCATAAAGGAATGTGTAGATGAAATGTAAGTTGATATACTACATAAAGAAATGTGTAAATCAAATGAAATAAGATATACTGCATAAAGGAATGTGTAGATGAAATGTAAGTAGATGTACTGCATAAAGGAATGTGTAGATGAAATGTAAGTAGATGTACTGGATAAAGGAATGTGTAGATGAAATGTAAGATGTACTACATAAAGGAATGTGTAAATCAAATGTAAGAAGATATACTGCATAAATAAATGTGTAGATGAAGTGTCAGGAGATGTACTGCATAAAGGAATGTGTAGATGAAATGTAAGCAGATGTACTGCATAAAGGAATGTGCAGATAAAAAGGAAGGGGATATACGTCATAAAGGAATGTCTAAATGAATTATAAGAAGATATACTGCATAAAGGAATGTGTAGATGAAATGTCAGGAGATGTTCTGCACAAAGGAATGTGTACATGAAATGTAAAGAGATGTACTTCATAAACGAATGAGTAGATGAAATGTAAGTACATGTACTGGATAAAGGAATGTGTAAATGAAATGTAAGAAGATATACTGCATAAAGGAATTTGTAGATGAAATGTAAGGAGATGTACTGCATAAAGGAATGTGCAGATGAAATGTAAGTTGTGCTGCATATAGGAATGTGTAGATGAAATGTAAGGAGACATATCACATAAAGGAATGCGTAGATGAAATATCAGGAGATGTACTGCATAAAGGAATGTGTAAATGAAATGTGTGGAGATATACTCCATAAGGGAATGTGTAATTGAAATGTAAGGAGATGTACTGCATAAAGGAATATGTAGATGAAATGTAAGTTGTGCTGCATATAGGAATGTGTAGATGAAATGTAAGGAGACATATCGCATAAAGGATTGTGTAGATTTAATGTAAGGAGATGTACTGCATAAAGTAATGTGTAGATGAAATGTAAACTGTACAGCATAAAGGAATGTGTAGATGAAATATTAGGAAATGTACTGCATAAAGGAATGTGTAGATGAAATGTAAGGAGATATATCACATAAAGGAATGTGTAGATGAAATGTCAGGAGATGTACTGCATAAAGGAATATGTAGATGAAATATAAGGATATGTACTGCATAAAAGAATGTGTAGATGAAATGTAAGGAGATGTACTGCATAAAGGAATGTGTAGATGAAATATAAGGAGATGTACTGCATAAAGGAATGTGTAGATGAAATGTAAGGAGATATATCGCATAAAGGAATGTGTAGATGAAATGTCAGGAGATGTACTGCATAAAGGAATGTGTAGATGAAATGTCAGGAGATGTACTGCATAAAGGAATGCGTAGATGAAATGTAAGGAGATATACTGCATAAAGGAATGTGTAGATGAAATGTCAGGAGATGTACTGCATAAAGGAATATGTAGATGAAATATAAGGAGATGTACTGCATAAAGGAATGTGTAGATGAAATGTAAGAAGAAATACTGCATAAGGGAATGTGTAAATGAAATGTAAGAGGATATACTGCATAAAGGAATGTGTAGATGAAATGTAAGGAAATGTACTGCCTAAAGGAATATGTAGATGAAATGTAAGTTGTGCTGCATAAAGGAATGTGTAGATGAAATGTAAGATGTACTGCATAAAGGAATGTGTAGATGAAATGTAAGGAGATATTCTACTTAAAGGAATGTGTAGATGAAATGTAAAAATATATACTGCTTAAAGGAATGTGTAGATGAAATGTAAGGGGATGTACTGCATAAAGGAATGTGTAGATAAAATGTAAGGAGATATTCTACTTAAAGGAATGTGTAGATGAAATGTAAAAAAAATACTGCTTAAAGGAATGTGTAGATGAAATGTAAGGGGATGTACTGCATAAAGGAATGTGTAGATAAAATGTAAGGAGATATTCTACTTAAAGGAATGTGTAGATGAAATATAAAAAGATATACTGCTTAAAGGAATGTGTAGATGAAATGTAAGGGGATGTACTGCATAACGGAATGTGTAGATGAAATGTAAGGAGATATGCTGCATAAAGGAATGTATAAATAAAATGAAAAAAGATATACTGCATAAAGGAATGTGTAGATGAAATATAAGGAGATTTACTGCATAAAGGAATGTGTAAATGAAATGTAAAGAGATGTACTGCATAAAGGAATGTGTAGATGAAATGTAAGATGTACTGCATAAAGGAATGTGTAGATGAAATTTAAGATTTACTGCATAAAGGAATGTGTAGATGATGTGTCAGGAGATGTACTGCATAAAGGAATGTGTAGATGAAATGTACGCAGATGTACTGCATAAAGGAATGTGCAGATAATAAGGAAGGAGATATACTTCATAAAGGAATGTCTAAATGAATTATAAGAAGATATACTGCATAAAGGAATGTGTAGATGAAATGTAAGGAGATGTACTGCATAAAGGAATGTGTAAATGAAATGTAAAGAGATGTAATTCATAAACGAATGAGTAGAGGAAATGTAAGTAGATGTACTGGATAAAGGAATGTGTAAATGAAATGTAAGAGGATATACTGCATAAAGGAATTTGTAGATGAAATGTAAGGAAATGTACTGCATAAAGGAATGTGCAGATGAAATGTAAGTTGTGCTGCATATAGGAATGTGTAGATGAAATGTAAGGAGACATATCGCATAAAGGAATGCGTAGATGAAATATCAGGAGATGTACTGCATAAAGGAATGTGTAAATGAAATGTATGGAGATATACTCCATAAGGGAATGTGTAAATGAAATGTAAGGAGATGTACTGCATAAAGGAATATGTAGATGAAATGTAAGTTGTGCTGCATATAGGAATGTGTAGATGAAATGTAAGGAGACATATCGCATAAAGGATTGTGTAGATGAAATGTCAGGAGATGTACTGCATAAAGGAATGTGTAGATGAAATGTAAGGAGATGTACTGCATAAAGGAATGTGTAGATGAAATGTAAGGAGATGTACTGCATAAAGGAATGTGTAGATGAAATGTAAGGAGATATATCACATAAAGGAATGTGTAGATGAAATGTCAGGAGATGTACTGCATAAAGGTATATGTAGATGAAATATAAGGAGATGTACTGCATAAAGGAATGTGTAGATGAAATGTAAGGAGATGTACTGCATAAAGGAATGTGTAGATGAAATATAAGGAGATGTACTGCATAAAGGAATGTGTAGATGAAATGTAAGGAGATATACTGCATAAAGGAATGTGTAGATGAAATGTCAGGAGATGTACTGCATAAAGGAATGTGTAGATGAAATGTCAGGAGATGTACTGCATAAAGGAATGCGTATATGAAATGTAAGGAGATATATCGCATAAAGGAATGTGTAGATGAAATGTCAGGAGATGTACTGCATAAAGGAATATGTAGATGAAATATAAGGAGATGTACTGCATAAAGGAATGTGTAGATAAAATGTAAGAAGACATACTGCATAACGGAATGTGTAAATGAAATGTAAGAGGATATACTGCATAAAGGAATGTGTAGATGAAATGTAAGGAAATGTACTGCCTAAAGGAATATGTAGATGAAATGTAAGTTGTGCTGCATAAAGGAATGTGTAGATGAAATGTAAGATGTACTGCATAAAGGAATGTGTAGATGAAATGTAAGGAGATGTACTGCATAAAGGAATGTGTAGATGAAATGTAAGGTGATGTACTGCATAAAAAAATGAATAGATGAAATGTAAGAAGAAATACTGCATAAGGGAATGTGTAAATGAAATGTAAGAGGATATACTGCATAAAGAAATGTGTAGATGAAATGCAAGTTGTGCTGCATATTGGAATGTGTAGATGAAATGTAAGGAGACAGATCACATAAAGGAATGTGTAGATCAAATGTCAGGAGATGTACTGCATAAAGGAATGTGTAGATGAAATGTAAGAAGATATACTGCATAAAGGAATGTGTAGATGAAATGTAAGGAGATATACTGCATAAAGGAATGTGTAGATGAAATGTAAGGAGATATACTGCATAAAGGAATGTGTAGATGAAATGTAAAGACATATATTGCATAAAGGAATGTGTAGATGAAATGTAAGGAGATGTACTGCATAAAGAAATGTGTAGATGAAATGTAAAGAGATGTACTGCATAAAGGAATGTGTAAATGAATTGCAAGAAGATATACTGCATAAAGAAATGTGTAAATAAAACGTAAGTTGATATACTGCATAAAGAAATGGGTAAATGAAATGTAAGAATATATACTGCATAAAGGAATGTGTAGATGAAATGTAAGGAGATATTCTGCACAAAGGAATCTGTAGATGAAATGTAAAGAGATGTACTGCATAAAAAAATGTGTAGATGAAATGTAAGATGTACTGCATACAGGAATGTGTAGATGAAATATAAGGTGATGTACTGCATAAAGGAATGTGTAGATGAATTGTAAGGAGATGTACTGCATAAAGGAATGTGTAGATGAAATGTAAGGAGATTTACTATCAGGAGATGAATTGCATAAAGGAATGCGTATATGAAATGTAAGGGGGGTACTGAATAAAGGAAGGTATAGATGAAATGTCAGGAGATGTACTGCATAAAGGAATGTGTAGATGAAATTTAAGATGTACTGCATAAAGGAATGTGTAGATGTAATGTCAGGAGATGTACTGCATAAAGGAATGTGTAGATTAAACGTAAGGAGATGCACTGCATAAAGAAATGTGTAGATGAAATGTAAGAAGATGTACTGCATAAAGGAGTATGTAGATGAAATGTAAGTTGTTCTGCATATAGGAATGTGTAGATGAAATGTCAGGAGATGTACTGCATAAAGGAATGTGTAGATGAAATGTAAGATGTACTGCATAAAGGAATGTGTAGATGTAATGTCAGGAGATGTACTGCATAAAGGAATGTGTAAATTAAAATTAAGGAGATGCACTGCATAAAGGAATGTGTAGATGAAATGTAAGATGTACTGCATAAAGGAATGTGTAGTTGAAATGTAAGGAGATATATCACATAAAGGAACGTGTAGATGAAATGTCAGGACATGTACTACATAAAGGAATGCGTAGATGAAATGTAAGGAGATGTACTGCATAAAGGGATGTGTAGATGAAATGTAAGTTGAGCTGCATATAGGAATGTGTAGATGAAATGTAAGGAGACATATCGCATAAAGGAATGTGTAGATGAAATGTAAGGTGATGTACTGCATAAAGGAATGTGTAGATGAAATGTAAGGAGATGTACTGCATAAAGGAATGTGTAGATGAAATATAAGGAGATGTACTGCATAAAGGAATGTGTAGATGAAATGTAAGGAGATATACTGCATAAAGGAATGTGTAGATGAAATGTAAGATTTACTGCATAAAAGAATGTGTAGATGGAATGTAAGGAGATATATCGCATAAAGGAATGTGTAGATGAAATGTAAGGAGATATATCGCATAAAGGAATGTGTAGATGAAATGTAAGGAAATGTACTGCCTAAAGGAATGTGTAGATGAAATGTAAGTTGTGCTGCATAAAGGAATGTGTAGATGAAATGTAAGGAGATGTACTGCATAAAGGAATGTGTAGATGAAATGTAAGGTGTTGTACTGCATAAAACAATATGTAGATGAAATTAAAGAAGAAATACTGCATAAGGGAATGTGTAAATGAAATGTAAGAGGATATACTGCATAAAGGAATGTGTAGATGAAATGTAAGGAAATGTACTGCATAAAACAATATGTAGATGAAATGTAAGTTGTGCTGCATAAAGGAATGTGTAGATGAAATGTAAGGAGATGTACTGCATAAAGGAATGTGTAGATGAAATGTAAGGTGTTGTACTGCATAAAAGAATATGTAGATGAAATGTAAGAAGAAATACTGCATAAGGGAATGTGTAAATGAAATGTAAGAGGATATACTGCATAAAGGAATGTGTAGATATAATGTAAGATGTACTGCATAAAGGAATGTGTAGATGAAATGTAAGGAGATGTACTGCATAAAGGAATGTGTAGATGAAATGTAAGTTGTGCTGCATATAGGAAAGTGTAGATGAAATGTAAGGAGACAGATCACATAAAGGAATTTGTAGATGAAATGTCAGGAGATGTACTGCATAAAGGAATGTGTAGATGAAATGTAAGGAGATATATCGCATAAAGGAATGTGTAGATGAAATGTAAAGAGATGTACTGCAATAAAAAATGTGTAGATGAAATGCAAGATGTACTGCATACAGGAATGTGTAGATGAAATGTAAGGAGACAGATCGCATAAAGGAATGTGTAGATGAAATGTAAGGAGATGTTCTGCACGAAGGAATGTGTCAATGAAATGTAAATAGATGCACTGCATAAAGGAATGTGTAGATGAAATTTAAGGAGATGTACTGCATAAAGAAATGTGTAAATCAAATGTAAGAAGATATACTGCATAAAGGAATGTGTAGATGAAATGTAAAGAGATGTACTGCAATAAAAAATGTGTAGATGAAATGCAAGATGTACTGCATACAGGAATGTGTAGATGAAATGTAAGTTGATGTACTGCATAAAGGAATGTGTAGATGAATTGTAAGGAGATGTACTGCATAAAGGAATGTGTAGATGAAATATAAGGAGATTTACTGCATAAAGGAATGAGTAGATGAAATCTCAGGAGATGAACTGCATAAAGGAATGCGTATATGAAATGTAAGGAGAGGTACTGAATAAAGGAAGGTGTAGATGAAATGTAAGGAGATGTACTGTATAAAGGAATGTGTAGATGAAATGTCAGGAGTTGTACTGCATAAAGGAAAGTGTAGATACAATGTAAGGAGATGTACTGCATAAAGGAATGTGTAGATGTAATGTCAGGAGATATACTGCATAAAGAAATGTTTAAATTAAACGTAAGTTGATATAATGCATAAAGGAATTTGTAGATGAAATGTCAGGAGATGCACTGCATAAAGGAATGTGTAGATGAAATGTTAGGAGATGTACTCCATAAAGGAATGTGTAGATGAAATGTAAAGAGATATACTGTATAAAGGAATGTGTGAATGAAATATAAGTGGATATAGTGCATAAAGTTATTTGTAGATGAAATGTAAGTAGATGTACTGCATAAAGGAATGTGTAGATTTAATGTAAGGAGATGTACTGCATAAAGTAATGTGTAGATGAAATGTAAAATGTACAGCATAAAGGAATGTGTAGATGAAATATTAGGAAATGTACTGTATAAAGGAATGTGTAGATGAAATGTAAGGAGATGTACTGCATAAAGGAATGTGTAGATGAAATGTAAGATTTACTGCATAAAGGAATGTGTAGATGAAATGTAAGGTGATGTACTGCCTAAAGGAATGTGTAGATGAAATGTAAGGAAATGTACTGCCTAAAGGAATGTGTAGATAAAATGTAAGTTGTGTGCATATAGGAATGCGTAGATGAAATGTAAGGAGACATATCGCATAAATGAATGTGTACATCAAATGTCAGGAGATGTACTGCATAAAGGAATGTGTAAATGAAATGTATGGAGATATACTCCATAAGAGAATGTGTAAATGAAATGTAAGGAGATATAGTGCATAAAGGAACATGTAGATGAAATGTAAAGACATATATTGCATAAAGGAATGTGTAGATGAAATGTAAGGAGATATATTGCATAAAGGAATGTGTAGATGAAATGTAAGAAGTTATACTGCATAATGGAAAGTGTAGATGAAAGGTAAGGAAATATACTGCATAAAGGAATGTGTAGATGAAATGTAAGATGTACTGCATAAAGGAATGTGTAGATGAAATGTAAAGAGATGTACTGCATTAAGGAATATGTAAATGAATTGCAAGAAGATATACTGCATAAAGAAATGTGTAAATGAAATGTAAGAAGATATACTGCATAAAGGAATGTGTAGATGAAATTTAAGGAGATGTACTGCATAAAAAATGTGTAAATCAAATGTAAGAAGATATACTGAATAAAGGAATGTGTCAATGAAATGTAAAGAGATGCACTGCATAAAGGAATGTGTAGATGAAATTTAAGGAGATATACCGCATAAAGGAATGTGTAGATTAAATGTAAGGAGATATGCTGCATAAAGGAATGTATAAATAAAATGAAAAGAGATATACTGCATAAAGGAATGTGTAGATGAATTGTAAGGAGATGTACAGGATAAAGGAATGTGTAGATGAAATGTAAGATTTACTGCATAAAGGAATGTGTAGATGAAATGTAAGATTTACTGCATAAAGGAATGTGTAGATGAAATGTAAGATGTACTGCATAAAGGAATGTGTAGATAAAAAAGGAAGAGGATATACTTCTAAACGGAATGTGTAAAAGAATTGTAAGAAGATATACTGCATAAAGAAATGTGTAAATGAAACAAGTTGATATACTGCATAAAAGAATGTGTAGATGAAATGTAAGATGCACTGCATAAAGTAATGTGTAGATGAAATGTAAGGAGATGTACTGCATAAAGGAATGTGTAGATGAAATGTAAGATTTTCTGCATAAAGGAATGTGTAGAAGAAATGTCAGGACATGCACTGCATAAAGGAATGTGTAGATGAAATGTCAGGAGATGTACTGCATAAAGAAATGTGTAGATGAAATGTAAGATGAACTGCATAAAGGAATGTGTAGATGAAATGTAAGGAGATATATTGCATAAAGGAATGTGTAGATGAAATGTAAGGAGATATACTTCATAAAGGAATGTGTAGATGAAATGTAAGGAGATTTACTGCATAAAAGAATGTGTAGATGAAATGTAAGATTTACTGCATAAAGGAATGCGTAGATGAAATGTAAGGAGATATATTGCATAAAGGAATGTGTAGATGAAATGTAAGGAGATATACTTCATAAAGGAATGTGTAGATGAAATGTAAGGACATGTACTGCATAAAGGAATGTGTAGATGAAATGTCAGGAGATGTACTGCATAAAGGAATGTGTAAATAAAATGTAAGGAGATATACTGCATAAAGATATGTATAAATTAAACGTAAGTTGATATAATGCATAAAGAAATGTAAGATTTACTGCATAAAGGAATGTGTAGATGAAATGTAAAGAGATATACTGCATAAAGAAATGTGAAGATGAAATGTAAGATTTTCTGCATAAAGGAATGTGTAGATCAAATGTAAGGAGATGTACTGCTTAAATGATTGTGTAGATCAAATGTAAGGAGATATGCGGCTTAAAGGAATGTGCGGATGAAATGTAAAGAGATATCCTGCATAAAGGAATGTATAGATGAAATGTAAGATGTACTGCCAAAGGAATGGGTAGATGAAATGTAAGGAAATGTACTTCATAAAGGAAAGTGTAGATGAAATGTAAGATTTACTGCATAAAGGAATGTGTAGATGAAATGTAAGGAGATATACTGCATAAGGGAATGTGTAAATGAAATGTAAGAAGATACACTGCATAAAGGAATGTGTAAATGAAATGTAAGAAGATATACTGCATAAAGGAATGTGTAGATGAAGTGTCAGGAGATGTACTGCATAAAGGATGGTGAAGATGAAATGTAAGATTTACTGCATAAAGGAATGTGTAGATGAAATGTAAGGAGATATACTACATAAAGGAATGTGAAGATGAAATGTAAGATGTACTGCATAAAGGAATGTGTAGATGAAATGTAAGGAGACATATTGCATAAAGGAATGTGTAGATAAAATGTCAAGAAATGTACTGCATAAAAGAATGTGTAGATGAAATGCAAAATGTGCTGCATAAAGGAATTTGTAGATGAAATGTAAGGAGATGTACTGCATAAGGGAATGTGTAGATGAAATGCAAAATGTGCTGCATAAAGGAATTTGTAGATGAAATGTAAGGAGATATACTGCATAAGGGAATGTGTAAATGAAATGTAAGAAGATATACTGCATAAAGGAATGTGTAGATGAAATGCAAAATGTGCTGCATAAAGGAATGTGTAGATGAAATGTAAGGAGATGTACTGCATAAAGGAATGTGTAGATGAAATGTAAGATGTGCTGCATAAAGGAATGTGTAGATGAAATGTAAGGAGATATACTGCATAAAGGAATGTGTAGATGAAATGTAAGGATATGTATTGCATAAAGGAATGTGTAGAGGAAATGTAAGGAGATATACTGCTTAAAGTAATGTGTAAATGAAATGTCAGGAGATGTACTGTATAAAGAAATATGTAAATCAAAAGTAAGAAGATATACTGCATAAAGTAACGTGTAGATGAAATGTCAGAGCTGCATACAAAGGAATACGTAGATGAAATGTAAGGAGATGTACTGCATAAAGGAATGTGTAGATGAAGTGTAAGTAGATGTACTGCATAAAAGAATGTATAGATGAAATGTCAGGAGATGTACTGCATAAAGTAATGTGTAGATGAAATGTAAGCAGATGTACTGTATAAAGGAATGTGTAGATAAAAAAGGAAGGGGATATACTTCGAAAAGGAATGTGCAAATGAATTGTAAGAAGATATACTGCATAAAGAAATGTGTAAATGAAACAAGTTGATATACTGCATAAAAGAATGTGTAGATTAAATGTAAGATGTACTGCATAAAGTAATGTGTAGATGAAATGTAAGGAGATGTACTGCATAAAAGAATGTGTAGATGAAATGTAAGATTTTCTGCATAAAAGAATGTGTAGATGAAATGTCAGGAGATGTACTGCGTAAAGGAATGTGTAGATGAAATGTCAGGACATGTACTGCATAAAGGAATGTGTAGATGAAATGTCAGGAGATGTACTGCATAAAAGAATGTGTAGATGAAATGTAAGATTTTCTGCATAAAGAATGAGTAGATGAAATGTAAAGAGATAAATTGCATAAAGGAATGTGTAGATGAAATGTCAGGAGATGTACTGCATAAAGGAATGTGTAGATGAAATGTAAGGAGATATACTGCATAAAGGAATGTGTAGATGAAATGTCAGGAGATGTACTGCATAAAGTAATGTGTATATCAAATGTAAGAAGATATACTGCATAATGGCACGTGTAGATGAAATGTAAGGAAATCTACTCCATAAAAAAATGTGTAGATGAAATGTAAGGAGATGTACTGCATAAAGGAATGTGTAGATTAAATGTAAGGAGATATGCTGCATAAAGGAATGTATAAATAAAATGAAAAGAGATATACTGCATAAAGGAATTTGTAGATGAATTGTAAGGAGATGTACAGGATAAAGGAATGTGTAGATGAAATGTAAGATTTACTGCATAAAGGAATGTGTAGATGAAATGTAAGATTTACTGCATAAAGGAATGTGTAGATGAAATGTAAGATTTACTGCATAAAGGAATGTGTAGATGAAATGTAAGATGTACTGCATAAAGGAATGTGTAGATAAAAAAGGAAGGGGATATACTTCGAAAAGGAATGTGTAAAAGAATTGTAAGAAGATATACTGCATAAAGAAATGTGTAAATGAAACAAGTTGATATACTGCATAAAAGAATGTGTAGATGAAATGTAAGATGTACTGCATAAAGTAATGTGTAGATGAAATGTAAGGAGATGTACTGCATAAAGGAATGTGTAGATGAAATGTAAGATTTTCTGCATAAAGGAATGTGTAGAAGAAATGTCAGGACATGCACTGCATAAAGGAATGTGTAGATGAAATGTCAGGAGATGTACTGCATAAAGAAATGTGTAGATGAAATGTAAGATGAACTGCATAAAGGAATGTGTAGATGAAATGTAAGGAGATGTACTGCATAAAGGAATGTCTAAATGAAATGTACGATTTACTGCATAAAGAAATGTTTAGAGGAAATGTAAGGAGATATACTGCTTAAGGGAATGTGTAAATCAAATGTAAGAATATATACTGCATAAAGGAATGTGTAGATGAAATGTAAGGAAATATACTGCATAAAGGAATGTGTAGATGAAATGTAAGGAGATTTACTGCATAAAGGAATGTGTAGATGAAATGTAAGATTTACTGCATAAAGGAAAGTGTAGATGAAATGTAAGGAGATATATTGCATAAAGTAATGTGTAGATGAAATGTAAGGAGATATACTTCATAAAGGAATGTGTAGATGAAATGTAAGGACATGTACTGCATAAAGGAATGTGTAGATGAAATGTCAGGAGATATACTGCATAAAGGAATGTGTAAATAAAATGTAAGGAGATATACTGCATAAAGACGTGTAAATTAAACGTAAGTTGATATAATGCATAAAGAAATGTAAGATTTACTGCATAAATGAATGTGTAGATGAAATGTAAAGAGATATACTGCATAAAGAAATGTGAAGATGAAATGTAAGATTTTATGCATAAAGGAATGTGTAGATCAAATGTAAGGAGATGTACTGCTTAAACGAATGTGTAGATCAAATGTAAGGAGATATGCGGCATAAAGGAATGTGCGGATGAAATGTAAAGAGATATCCTGCATAAAGGAATGTATAGATGAAATGTAAGATGTACTGCCAAAGGAATGGGTAGATGAAATGTAAGGAAATGTACTTCATAAAGGAAAGTGTAGATGAAATGTAAGATTTACTGCATAAAGGAATGTGTAGATGAAATGTAAGGAGATATACTGCATAAGGGAATGTGTAAATGAAATGTAAGAAGATATACTGCATAAAGGAATGTGTAGATGAAGTGTCAGGAGATGTACTGCATAAAGGAATGTGAAGATGAAATGTAAGATTTACTGCATAAAGGAATGTGTAGATGAAATGTAAGGAGATATACTACATAAAGGAATGTGAAGATGAAATGTAAGATGTACTGCATAAAGGAATGTGTAGATGAAATGTAAGGAGACATATTGCATAAAGGAATGTGTAGATAAAATGTCATGAAATGTACTGCATAAAGGAATGTGTAGATGAAATGCAAAATGTGCTGCATAAAGGAATTTGTAGATGAAATGTAAGGAGATGTACTGCATAAGGGAATGTGTAGATGAAATGCAAAATGTGCTGCATAAAGGAATTTGTAGATGAAATGTAAGGAGATATACTGCATAAGGGAATGTGTAAATGAAATGTAAGAAGATATACTGCATAAAGGAATGTGTAGATGAAATGCAAAATGTGCTGCATAAAGGAATGTGTAGATGAAATGTAAGGAGATGTACTGCATAAAGGAATGTGTAGATGAAATGTAAGATGTGCTGCATAAAGGAATGTGTAGATGAAATGTAAGGAGATATACTGCATAAAGGAATGTGTAGATGAAATGTAAGGATATGTATTGCATAAAGGAATGTGTAGAGGAAATGTAAGGAGATATACTGCTTAAAGTAATGTGTAAATGAAATGTCAGGAGATGTACTGTATAAAGAAATATGTAAATCAAAAGTAAGAAGATATACTGCATAAAGTAACGTGTAGATGAAATGTCAGGAGATGAACGCCACAAAGGAATACGTAGATGAAATGTAAGGAGATGTACTGCATAAAGGAATGTGTAGATGAAATGTAAGTAGATGTACTGCATAAAAGAATGTATAGATGAAATGTCAGGAGATGTACTGCATAAAGTAATGTGTAGATGAAATGTAAGCAGATGTACTGCATAAAGGAATGTGTAGATAAAAAAGGAAGGGGATATACTTCGAAAAGGAATGTGCAAATGAATTGTAAGAAGATATACTGCATAAAGAAATGTGTAAATGAAACAAGTTGATATACTGTATAAAATAATGTGTAGATTAAATGTAAGATGTACTGCATAGAGTAATGTGTAGATGAAATGTAAGGAGATGTACTGCATAAAAGAATGTGTAGATGAAATGTAAGATTTTCTGCATAAAAGAATGTGTAGATGAAATGTCAGGAGATGTACTGCGTAAAGGAATGTGTATATGAAATGTCAGGACATGTACTGCGTAAAGGAATGTGTAGATGAAATGTCAGGAGATGTACTGCATAAAAGAATGTGTAGATGAAATGTAAGATTTTCTGCATAAAGAATGAGTAGATGAAATGTAAAGAGATAAATTGCATAAAGGAATGTGTAGATGAAATGTCAGGAGATGTACTGCATAAAGGAATGTGTAGATGAAATGTAAGGATATATACTGCATAAAGGAATGTGTAGATGAAATGTCAGGAGATGTACTGCATAAAGTAATGTGTATATCAAATGTAAGAAGATATACTGCATAATGGCACGTGTAGATGAAATGTAAGGAAATCTACTCCATAAAAAAATGTGTAGATGAAATGTAAGGAGATGTACTGCATAAAGGAATGCATAGATGAAATGTAAGGAGATAAACCGCATAAAGGAATGTGTAGATGAAATGTAAGATTTAATGCACAAAGGAATGTGTAGATGTAATGTCAGGAGATGTACTGCATAAAGGAATGCATAGATGAAATGTAAGGAGATATACTGCATAAAGGAATGTGTAGATGAAATGTAAGATGTACTGCATAAAGGAATGTGTAGATGAAATGTAAGGAGATATACTGCATAAAGGAATGTGTAGATGAAATGTAAGATTTTCTGCATAAAGAATGAGTAGATGAAATGTAAAGAGATAAATTGCATAAAGGAATGTGTAGATGAAATGTCAGGAGATGTACTGCATAAAAGAATGTGTAGATGAAATGTCAGGAGATGTACTGCATAAAGGAATGTGTAGATGAAATGTAAGATTTACTGCACAAAGGAATGTGTAGATGAAATGTCAGGAGATGTACTGCATAAAGGAATGCATAGATGAAATGTAAGGAGATATACTGCATAAAGGAATGTGTAGATGAAATGTAAGATGTACTGCATAAAGGAATGTGTAGATGAAATGTAAGGAGATATACTGCATAAAGGAATGTGTAGATGAAATGTCAGGAGATATACTGCATAAAGAAATGTTTAAATTAAACGTAAGTTGATATAATGCATAAAGAAATGTAAGATTTTCTGCATAAAGGAATGTGTAGATCAAATGTTAGGAGATGTACTGCATAAAGGAATGTGTAGATGAAATGTAAAGAGATATCCTGCATAAAGGAATGTGTAGATGAAATGTAAGGAAATGTACTTCATAAAGGAAAGTGTAGATGAAATGTAAGGAGATGTACTGCATAAAGGAATTTGTAGATGAAATGTAAGGAGATATACTGCATAAAGGAATGTGAAGATGAAATGTAAGGAGATGTACCGCATAAAGGAATGTGTAGATGAAATGCAAAATGTGCTGCATAAAGGAATTTGTAGATGAAATGTAAGGAGATATACTGCATAAGGGAATGTGTAAATGAAATGTAAGAAGATATTCTGCATAAAGGAATGTGTAGATGAAATGTAAGGAGATATACTGCATAAAGGAATGTGTAGATGAAATGTCAGGACATGTACTACATAAAAAATGTGTAGATGAAATGTCAGGAGATGTACCGCATAAAGGAATGTGTAGATGAAATGTAAGATCTACTGCATAAAGGAATGTCTAGATGAAATGCAAAATGTGCTGCATAAAGGAATTTGTAGATGAAATGTAAGGAGATATACTGCATAAGGGAATGTGTAAATGAAATGTAAGAAGATATACTGCATAAAGGAATGTGTAGATGAAATGTAAGGAGATATACTGCATAAAGGAATGTGTAAATGAAATGTAAGAAGATATACTGCATAAAGGAATGTGTAGATGAAATGCAAAATGTGCTGCATAAAGGAATTTGTAGATGAAATGTAAGGAGATATACTGCATAAAGGAATGTGTAGATGAAATGTCAGGAGATGTACTGCACAAAGGAATGTGTAGATGAAATGTAAGATGTACTGTATAAAGGAATGTGTAGATGAAATGTCAGGAGATGTACTGCATCAAGGAATGTTTAGATGAAATGTAAGATGTACTGCTTAAAGGAATGTGTAGATAAAAAAGGAAGGGGATATACTTCGAAAAGGAATGTGTAAATGAGTTGTAAGAAGATATACTGCATAATGAAATGTGTAAATGAAACTTAAGTTGATATACTGCATAAAGGAATGTGTAGATGAAATATAAGGAGATGTACTGCATAAAGGAATGTGTAGATGAAATGTAAGATTTACTGCATTAAGGAATGTTTTGATGAAATGTCAGGAGATGTACTGCGTAAAGGAATGTGTAGATGAAATGTCAGGACATGTACTGCATAAAGGAATGTGTAGATGAAATGTCAGGAGATGTACTGCATACAAGAATGTGTAGAAGAAATGTAAGATTTTCTGCATAAAGAATGTGTAGATGAAATGTCAGGAGATGTACTGCGTAAAGGAATGTGTAGATGAAATGTCAGGACATGTACTGCATAAAAAATGTGTAGATGAAATGTCAGGAGATGTACTGCATAAAGCTATGTGTAGATGAATTGTAAGATGAACTGCATAAAGGAATGTATAGATGACATTTAAGGAGATATACTGCTTAAGGGAATGTGTAAATCAAATGTAAGAAGATATACTGCATAATGGCACGTGTAGATGAAATGTAAGGAAATATACTCCATAAAGGAATGTGTAGATGAAATGTAAGGAGATGTACTGCATAAAGGAATGTGCAGATGAAATGTAAGATATACTGCATAAAGGAATGTGTACATGAAATGTAAAAAGATATCCTGCATAAAGGAATGTGTAGATGAAATGTTAGGAAATGTACTTCATAAAGGAAAGTGTAGATGACATGTAAGGAGATGTACTGCATAAAGGAATGTGTAGATGAAATGTAAGGAGATGTACTGGAAAAAGGAATGGGCAGATGAAATGTAAGATATACTGCATAAAGGAATGTGTAGATGAAATGCAAAATGTGCTGCATAAAGGAATCTGTAGATGAAATGTAAGATATACTGCATAAGGGAATGTGTAAATGAAATGTAAGAAGATATACTGCATAAAGGAATGTGTAGATGAAATGTAAGGAGTTGTATTGCATAAAGGAATGTGTAGATGAAATGTAAGGAGATATACTGCGTAAGGGAATGTGGAGATGAAATGTCAGGACATGTACTCCATAAAGGAATGTGTAGATGAAATGTAAGGAGATGTACTGCATAAAGGAATACATAGATGAAATGTAAGGAGATATACTGCATAAAGGAATGTGTAGATGAAATGTAAGGAGATATACTGCATAAAGGATAGTGTAGATGAAATGCAAGATTTACTGCATAAAGGAATGTGTAGATGAAATGTAAGGAGATATACTGCTTAAAGGAATGTGTACATGAAATGTCAGGACATGTACTGCATAAAGGAATGTGTAGATAAAATGTCAGGAGATGTACTGCATAAAGGAATGCATAGATGAAATGTCAGGAGATGTACTGCATAAAGAAATGTGCAAATTAAATGTAAGTTGATAGAATGCATAAAGAAATGTAAGATTTTCTGCATAAAGGAATGTGTAGATCAAATGTAAAGAGATGTACTGCTTAAAGGAATGTATAGATGAAAAGTAAGGGGATGTTACTGCATAACGGAATGTGTAGATGAAATGTAATGAGATATCCTGCATAAAGGAATGTGCAGATGAAATGTCAGGAGATGTACTGCATAAAGGAATGCGTAGATGAAATGTAAGGAGATATACTACATAAAGGGATGTGTAGATGAAATGTCAGGAGATGTACTGCATAAAGGAATGTGTAGATGAAATGTCAGGAGATGTACTGCATAAAGGAATGTGTAGATGAAATGTAAGATTTACTGCATAAAGGAATGTGTAGATGAAATGTAAGGAGACATATTGCATAAAGGAATGTGTAGATAAAATGTCAAGAAATGTACTGCATAAAGGAATGTGTAGATGAAATGCAAGATTTACTGCATAAAGGAATGTGTAGATGAAATGTAAGGAGATATATTTCATAAAGAAATGTGTAGATGAAATATAAGATTTACTGCGTAAAGAAATATGTAGATGAAATGTAAGGAGATGCGCTGCATAAAGGAATGTGTAGATGAAATGCAAGATTTACTGCATAAAGGAATGTGTAGATGAAATGTAAGGAGATGTATTGCATAAAGGAATGTGTAGATGAAATCTAAGCAGATGTACTGCATAAAGGAATGTGTAGATGAAATGTAAGGAGTTGTATTGCATAAAGGAATGTGTAGATGAAATGTAAGGAGATATACTGCATAAAGGAATGTGTAGATGAAATGTAAGATGTACTGCATAAAGGAATGTGTAGATGAAATGTAAGGAGATATACTGCATAAAGGAATGTGTAGATGAAATGTAAGATGTACTGCATAAAGGAATGTGTAGATGAAATGTAAGGAGATGTGTTGCATAAAGGAATGTGTAGATGAAATGTCAGGAGATGTACTGCATAAAGGAATGTGTAAATAAAATGTAAGGAGATATACTGCATAAAGAAATGTGTAAATCAAATGTAAGAAGATATACTGCATAAAGGAATGTGTAGATGAAATGTCAGGAGATGTACTGCACAAAGGAATGTGTACTTGAACTGTAAAGAGATGTACTGCATAAAGAAATGTGTAAATGAAATGTAAGGAGATATTCTGCATAAAGAAATGTGTAGGTGAAATGTAAGATTTACTGCATAAACAAATGTGTAGATGAAATGTAAGGAGATGTATTGCATAAAGGAATGTGAAGACGAAATGTAAGATTTACTGCATAAAGAAATGTGTAGATGAAATGTAAGATTTATTGCACAAAGGAATGTGTAGATGAAATGCAAGGAGATATACTTCATAAAGAAATGTGTAAATGAAATGTAAGATTTACTGCATATAGGAATGTGTAGATGAAATGTAAGGAGATGTACTGCATAAAGGAATGTGTAGATGAAATGTAAGATTTACTGCACAAAGGAATGTGTAGTTGAAATGTAAGATTTACTGCATAAAGGAATGTGTAGATTAAATGTAAGGAGATATACTGCATAAAGGAATGTGTAGATGAAATTAAGTCAAATAAAATGTTGAAAAAAAAAACTTGCTTGGAAAAAATACACATCAATGGATTTTGCATTCCCCGGTGAGTAGTTGACATGGGTCAATGAGGAGAGATCTGACTGCTTCTGTGACATAGGAAAGGCAAGAGTTTGTATCAGGAAAGGCAGTTATCTGTGAAAAGTGTTCCGCTCCCACCAGGTTTTGCTATAGCACCATACTGCCAGAAACTAAACTGAAGACCAAAACAAACTGATGGAAGGCTGATACTGGCACTGACCTACAAAACAGATATATTAGAAGATGCAATAAGCAGACAGAACATCAGAAATTATATCACAAAGTATGATAATATGGAATCAAGTAAATGTCTGTACACTATAAAATGAGAAGACATCCCAAAAATTAAAACAAAATACAATAGCTTAGATATTCCAGACAAAGATGAAATCCAACAGAAAATCTGAAAGTTTAAAGTGTATATTTCTAAAAAGTAACTATTGTTCTTAAAGTTATATGAAAGTCCTAAATGGACAACATATGTCATACTATTTTTTCTTATCTATTCATTTGATTTAATTTATTTGACTTTAATAACAGAGTAAGTCCTACTAAGCACATCTATCTGTTTTGTCAAGGGGGACCCAGGACCTTTGGGTATTTCAGTGATTTGACACATTTTACATAACATTCAAGCAAAGGCTAAACAAATTATATCTATACCTTTTGGATGTAATACATTTTAAAGCCAATACATTTAAATCAAAGCCAATGCTATGCTTGAAGCTGCTTAATGTGTAAGTGGGACTACAATTTATTGCTTTTTTACTGTTAACCTGGAATTACATATGGGAAGAATATGTTTTCAAAAGAAACCAACGGACAAAGTCTGCAGCAGAAATGAGAAAAAAATGCTGACAATGGCAAAGGTATATATAGCAATTATATGGACCATTTTATGTAGTCACTCAAAAAAGGATGCATTTAGGGTGGGGGAGTAAACCAGAGTACTTAGAAAAATCCCACAGAGGCATGGGAAAAACATACAAAACTCCTCAAAGAATGTAACCCAAAGCTAGGACTGAACTCAGCACCCTGTAGCAGTAAGTCAGTCCAGATATCAAAATTAATTAAGATAATACAGAGTCACAGAGTGAACTCAAAACAATGTTTCTGCAGTTGACAATATTAGAATAAGTATTTTAGGACAGTTCACACAAAGGCTTCCTCACAGAAACCTGCTCTCACTTCAGGCCCGTTTTTTTTACTTTCAACTAAAAGCCTACCATCATTCACCACTGAGTGCTTACATTTGTGCCTGAACAGTGCTACAGGTAATGACAGCAGAAAATGATATTTACTAGGAGGTATTCATACACAAGGGTCATAGTGTAACACAAATCCTACAAGGTTTTCATTCATTTTATTGACACTGATTTTGTCAAAGGTACATTTTGCATCATTTTGTTTAACTGCATGTGGTCAAAGCTACTTCATTGTGGCCAATCTGTATATTAAATATAATGCATGTGTATAAGTTAACAGTGCAAGTGAATATGACTGTGTCATTCACTTAAACTTGCAAAGTGGGAGATTTAGGATTAGGATTGGGGGAGTAGGGTGGGAGCGTTAGGGTTAAGAAACATATAGGGAAGCTAATGTTTAGGGAGTGACTGAGGTGGTTTTTGTTTAGGGGATCAAAAGACATTCTAGTATCAGGGAATGGGAGGAGAGACTTTTGGCTACGAAGCAGTTGGGACTGTTTGGATTAGGGAATGATTGGTGACTTTGGTTTTGAAGAGTTTGATGGGAATATTAGGGTTAGATAGAGATCAGGAAATTTAGGTATAGAAAGTGGAAGGGGAGTTTCAGTTTTAGAGATTAATAGCAGAATTTAGGTTTAGGGAGCAGGAGGGAGTCTTATGGATAGGAGTCTTTGGGTGCTTAAGATTATTGTGCAGGAGAGGAGATTTAGGTTTGCAAGTGATCAGTGAATATAGGTTTACAGAATAGGTTAGGTGTTTTAGGGTTCGGGAACAATTAGGGAATTTAAGTTTAGGGAGTGGGAGGTGAGTTTCTGATTTAGGGTTCTATGAGGAATATGTATTTCAGTGCAACTAGATTGTGAGACGGTTATGTAATTTGGAAGGGTCATGTTAGATGGAGACTGGACAGGCGCTATTTCACATTGTTCACATCAATAGTTCCTGCAGAAGGCATTTCTTTGTTAGGTACTGAAATTTCAGTACAAAAAAGCAGATGAGTTTTTTTCTTGCTTTACAATTGAAGAGCTGAGGTGAGCATGTAGAAAGTACTAACTGGCTTTCTATTGTTTACCGAAGTCGCTGCTTTTTTTCTCTTCACACAAAGATCTGGGAGGGTAGATTGACTGGTGTAGAAGCCGGTGCACTAATAGGCTTTCTACAGTTAGTTTAAGTCCATCCTTTTTTTGTTTTGTTCTTCAGACAAAGAGCTGGGATGTGTGAATTGGTTAGTTTTCATTCAAAGACCTGGGGGGATGGATTGGCTGTAGTAGAAGCTAATACACTAGGTAGGCTAGCTGACTCAGCTATGGTAATGGTTTTAATAGAAATTATATAGATCCTCCGAGAATATGTAATGGAAATTGATGCACCTGTTGCATTCAAGCTGGATAGCTTTTATTGAGAGTTTTGTGAACCTTTATAACTAATTATTTATATTTCTTAAAGTAAAACAGCGTAGTTAGAGTGGCTCAAAAACTACAAGTATGACAGTGTCTGTTTTGCCTCATGACTCTAAGCACCATCCATATTTTCAAAATATAACACCAGTTTTAAAGTTTATACACAGTCTGCATAAAAACATGTTGTTCTGACTTTCTCCATTTGTTTTCTTACAAAGTCCATATTGTTGCCATTACAGTTTGATCTTATTTGATCTTTGTATTGTTCTGGTAGCTTTATCAAATCGCACTGACTCTCATACTTTAAATGCCTCTGTGTTAGTGTGACAAGGGTCTATATCAGGCGATTTCAAGTTTCAAAAAACTGATATCTGATACATTATTATTATATGAGAGTCTTGAATTGATGATCTTTTAACGATCTCTCTCCGTGACAGCGGAAAAGGAAGATTTCCCTTTTCTGAACTGTAGTGCGATCTCGAAGTTGGTATATTTAAGTAATGTGGGGTGTGGGGGGTGCAGGGGGGCTTGCCTCCTGCTTAGAGTGTTTAAATGGTTTGTTTTTGTAAGTTGTGTTTTATTACATTTTCGATGTTTCAAGACTTCAGTTATATGGTGTTGACCATATCAGATTCAAAATTTTGCAACTTCGATTATGTAATATAGACCCGTGACAACATATGTTCTCTCACATTATTATAGTTGAAACAGAATTGTTGTTTTAACAAGCAATGCCTGAAAATTAGTTTATGAAAGTGCCTATGTATAGAATTCACTCATCCTCACCTATGGCTGTTGGCACAGATATTTAATGTTGTGAGAGGTCCTCTGCCCTCATTTGTCTAGTGTGTGACCTTGAGCAAGTCACTTTACCAGGCAGTGTAGTTCACCTGGGAATTTGGGCTATGGTCCTCAATGGTCCGATGGCTGCAAGACTAGTATGAACCTACAAATGAAATGATAATTGCAATAGTAACAAGTTAGCAAACAGTAAAAACCTAGGTTAAGCAGATTATTGTGCAAAAATGTCAGATTTAGATCTTGCAGTTTTGTACTATATCATAGAAAATTGTTAGTAACCAAGCCTGTACAGCTTAAGCATGGACAGACCCTGACACATATGTATGAAGTGCATGGTAATGCCATGAGTACTTCAGTAAATAAACAACTGTAACATGTAAAACTTAAAATAGTTAAATAAGCCTACTTCTGCAATAAAATAAGAGTTAACTTACCATGCTCAGTATGTCAACTTTACTCTTTACCTTTCTTTGTATTGCTATGAACTCTTAAGTAACCTCTAGAAAGTTTCTGTAGAGATCACATTAAGTGTATAGCAATTTCTTAAACAGTTACTATAATCAGTACATTAGATGAAGGAGCTGCTGCAATTTAAATGTATTTATTTATTTATTGTAATAATAATGTGTTGTATGACTAAATGTTTAATATACTTTGAAAGCAACAGATCTCTCATAGTTGTATAAAGAATCCAAGCAGCACTGGGGAGTAATTAATCAAAGTGATAGAGCTATTCAACACAGCTGAATTTTGTTGCACTTTCTTCCAATAATTTGTCATTTCTGTCTGTAGCCAACATACTGGTTTCTGAATTCATGGAACCAGCTAAATTGCCATCACATATGAGTCATGATGAAAGATCAGACACAAAAGACTTAAGGGATTTTTTAAAGACTAAAATAAATAAATAAAAACAAAGCACTTCCTGAAATAAAGGTCACTGGTCATAAAACTAATAAAACATGGTTGTCTGGCTATTTAAAGACCAATTTCTAAAGGTGATAAAGGGAAGGATGCATCATAATTCTACAAACTAATAAAGACCATGTTTATATGAATTCTTGGTAAAGTACATCTTTATTTGGGCCTCACATTCTTAATGTTTTTTTTTTCAGGATCTTTAACTCAAAGCAATGATGTCTTCAATTTAGAACAATGTTTCACAGCTATTTACTTAGTTAGGGGTTTAGAGAATAAAACAGCTTTGTTGTAGGCCTCAAACAAAAGATAGCTATCAACCTGTGCTCTTTATTGCCAGCCTCCAAAAAGTATCATCTCCCAAACAAATGTAGATAACTGTGTACTGCATGCATGTTTTGGAACCTTTGGTGCCTTAAAACTGCTAGATGCAAACAAAGAGAATAGTGTCTTCTAAGCGGAACACAAATAGAAAATGTTCATTGCTCCTGATGCTGTCATTGATAATAGTGCTTCCATACAAGGATAAACGTCTTTGAATCCATGTTCCCCTAACAGAGTTAAGGGAGGGCTATAAAAGACATATTACCCGAATAAACACATTTACTCACAAGGAATTAAACTAATGAATATTAAATGTACAGTAATCTACAGCAACAAGGGGATTTAAAAATAATATTTAAAATTACATAGATGCACTTTCTATATGTCTTCTTGTAAATATGCAAATTGAAGACATTTTGAAGTGGTTCTTTAGAAACGATTACAATCTGCAAAGGGTGGCGTTTTCCATATCTACATCCAAAAGACATTCTGTGCTCAATTTCACTGACTTACTGTACCCATTTATGGCATATCCAGTGATGTTCACATTCACATTTCTTCACACCAAAATTTAAAAGTACAATTATGTACTTAAAAGCCTTTTTGAGTTTTCTTTAAAATACAAGTATTTATTTTTTTATTTATAGTTGATAACTGTGGGTGTTCTAGTCCATGGACTCCTTTTGGGTGCAACACAGGGATAAGATGCATAAAACTACATATTTAATGTCAATGTCTGAGTTTACGTAAACATGAATTCTATATTATGTTCAGATGACGAATATACCATACATTCAGAGAAAGTTTGTATTCTGTTTAAATATTTCTTTCAATGTTACTCCATATGAATAAACTAGAGTGTAATGAAGAAGCAATTCACCCTATCTGAAGCTCTGCTAATCTGTTAAGCCCTCTTAATGCCAAACAGTATTATAAGTAATAACATAGACAGGTACCGACAGTATCATTGCACATGTCTACTTTTGAAAAACAAATAATGCATAACAGTGTATTCAGGATATATGTAGCATGCCTCAGCTGACGTCTCTCTACCTAGTATACTCCGTGCAATGCCTTGTCTCTGTTCATAACCATCTCTGCTACTGTCTTTGATATCTAGTCATCCAGTTGTTTCATTCATTCCATCAATGCCTTGCTCTCTTCCCTCTGTCACTGTTTTCATCTTCCTTACTTGCGTATTTTCTTTTTCAGGTCCCACTGGAACCTGATTAAAGTAAATTCATACTGCAGAGAAAAATACAGTTTTGCTACAGCAGAGTGACACAGAGAGTGCATTTTAAATAAGCTCATATCAGGAAATTAGCCTAAAGTTACAACGTTAATGAGCAGGAGGATAAAAACGTACATTATTTGTGTGCTAGTTTGTCCCTATCACTTGTATATAACACTTACACACATTTATATGGTAAGATTATATCAAATGGGAAAATATTAAAGTTTTTTTAAAGGAAAGGAAATGTCAATTGTCTGTAATGCTGACATCACATTGTGGGAATGTGATTTGGTTGAGTATTTTATTTGTTAGCTTGTTTTTCTTTTTATGAGTTTTACAAAGGGTACTCATATGTAGGTGCATTTTTGATGTGTATAATATTTGTTGCTGTTTGATGGTGGTTAGGAAAATGAAATATTGGAGAAGTATTTCTACACTGCTTTTTGTTTTTAGTTTTTTTTGCCTTTCTTCTCTCTTTATGACTGCAGAAACTAGAAGATCATACAACTTCAGGGCACATGATGTGGTTGCTACCATATGGGGAATTCAGGGAGAGCTTGGCCCCCTCCCAAAGAAATGCCTTTTTTTGGGGGGTGGCTTTAATGTGTTTTTTTCATGCTGGCATTGTGCATTGTCAATATTTCATACTGTTGATTTTATTTTTTTCTCTTATATGAGGTTTGATGATTTAGTCACAGGTATGTGATATAAACATATACATATGTATATATATCTATATATATATATATATATATCTATATATATATATATATATATATATATATATATATATATATATATATATATATATATATATATACATACATATATATATATATATATATATATATATATATATATATATATATATATATATATATATATATATACATATATATATATATATATATATATATATATATATATATATATATATATATTTATATATATGGACGTACATGTATGTATATATAGTTCAACTTCAGAAAAAGGTAAAATCACTTTATTGAATCATTGAAGTGATATTGCTGTTCTCTGAAGTTCAGCACTTTTGTTGTTTTATAAGTAAAGTACAGGTTTATATATTCTTCAACCTTTATTTTGAAAATACATGCATATATATATATAAGTAAGTACAGGTTTATATATTCTTCAACCTTTATTTTGAAAATACATGCATATATATATATATATATATATATATATATATATATATATATATTCACACACACACACACACACACACACACACACACACACACACACACACACACACACACACACACAAACACACACACACACACACACACACACACACACACACACACACACACACACACACACACACACATATAATATGGAGCTACTTCACTTTATCGAATTCCCACAACACTAAAAGAAAGATCAGTGAGATGAGAACATTGAAAGTTTGGAAGAACAACAGTGTACAACATCAGAACTTAAAAGACTGAACTAGGTATATTTTGACTGGAGATTGGGAAATCCACCCTTATCCTCACAGTAGAGTGATCTCCAAGGATAAATCTAACATGATGAATTTGGGTATTAGAGGAAATCATAGAAAATACAAATGTAGCAACTGTAAATACTGATGATTTATTTGCAATATTTTGAGTATATATATAAAAGCGGTTGACAGAACCATTTTAGCTAAGGGTAGGTTTGACTGTATTCTTGTGGGGTAATATATCTGGCTACCTGTGAGACGTGCTCCAGTTATTATATTGTGAAAACCATTAGGAAATTGTCCAAAAGAATCCATGAGTACAGCACAGCTATAAAAACAAAGATTTAAGAAATTCATTGCTGAAACATGCCATGAATTGTCACTCATCATCTTTTGGCTTTTCTTGTTAGGGGTCACCACAGCGGATCATCTCTTTCCATTTCTTCCTATCCTCTGCATCTTGCTCTGTCACACCAACCGCCTGCATGTCCTCTCTCACCACGTCCATAAACCTTATCTTAGGCCTTCCACTTTTCCTCTTCCCTGGCAGCTTCATCCTTAGCATCTTTTTCCCAATATACCCATCATCCCTCCTCAGCACATGTCCAAACCAACGCATTCTCGTCTCTCTTGCTTTGTCTCCAAACTGTCCAACATGAGCTGACCCTCTAATATACTGATTCCTAATCCTATCCCTTCTAGTCACACCGAGTGCAAATCTTAACATCTTTAACTCTGCCAAATCCAGCTCTGACTCCTGCCTTTTTGTCAATGCCACTGTCTCCAACCCATATAACATAGCTGGTCTCACTACTGTCTTGTAGACCTTCCCATTCACTCTTACTGGTACCCGTCTGTCACAAATCACTCCTGACACTCTTCTCCACCCATTCCACCCTGCCTGTACTCTCTTCTTCACCTCTCTTCCACATTCACCATTACTCTGAACTGTTGATCCCAAGTACTTAAACTTGTCCACTTTTACCAACTTTACTCCCTGCATCCTCACCATGTCTCTACCCTCCCTCTCATTTACACACATATATTCTTTCTTAGCCCTGCTGACCTTCATTCCTCTGCTCTCTAGAGCATATCTCCACCTCTCCAGAGTCTCCTCAACCTGATTCCTACTCTCACTACAGATCACAATGTCATCTGCAAACATCATAGTCCACAGGGCCTCCTGTCTGATCTCATCTGTCAACCTGTCCATCACCACTGCAAATAAGAAAGGACTCAGAGCTGATCCTTGATGTAATCCCACCTCCACCTGAAACAGATCTGTCACTCCCACTGCAGTCCTCACCACTGTCATACTACCCTCGTACATATCCTGTACCACTCTTACATACTTCTCTGCCACTCCCGACTTCCTCATACAATACCACAACTCTTCTCTAGGCACCCTGTCATATGCTTTCTCCAAGTCTACAAAGACACAATGCAACTCCTTCTGACCTTCTCTGTATTTCTCCAATAACACTCTCAGAGCAAACATCACATCTGTAGTGCTCTTTCCTGGCATGAAACCATACTGATGATCACTAATCATCACCTCCCTTCTTAACCTAGCTTCTACTACTCTCTCCCATAACTTCAAGCTGTGACTGATCAATTTTATCCCTCTGTAGTTACTGCAGCTCTGCACATCACCCTTATTCTTAAAGATAGGTACCAAAACACTTTTTCTCCACTCCTCAGGCATCCTCTGACTTTCCAAAATTTCATTAAACAATCTAATTAAAAATTCCACTGCCATTTCTCCTAAGCACCTCCATGCTTTCATTGGGATGTCATCTGGGCCAACAGCCTTTACATTCTTCATCCTCTTCATAGCTGTCCTTACTTCCTCCTAGCTAATCTGTTTCACTTCCTGATTCACTATCCCCAAATCATGCAACCTTCTCTCTCTCTCATTCTCTTCATTCATCAGCCCCTCAAAGTACTCTTTCCATCTACTGAACACACTCCTCACTTGTGAGTATCTTTCCCTCACTATCCTTTATCACCCTTACTTGCTGCACATCTTTACCAGCTCGGTCCCTCTGTCTAGCCAATCGGTACAGGTCCTTTTCTCCCTCTTTAGTGTCCAATCTCTCATACAACTTTCCATACATCTTATCCTTAGCTTTCGCCACCTCTCTCTTTGCCATGCGCCTCATCTTTATACTCATGTCTACTTTCTTCATCTCTTTGACAATCCCACTTCTTCTTTGCCAGCCTCTTCCTCTGTATGCTCTCCTGTACTTCCTCATTCCACCACCAGGTCTCCTTGTCCTCCTTCCTCTGTCCAGATGTCACACCAAGCACCTTTCTAGCAGTCTCCCTGCCATGAATTGTCAATATTTAAAAAAAAATCCATGTCTTTGTAATTGATGAAGTAAATCTGGATAATTTTTGGGTAATTACAATACACTTTTGGAATACAATGAAGCTGCATGGCAGATTATATTGGTCAGATTAAATGAGTTTATTAATATAACACGTTTTTTATTACCACAGAGACTTTGATATTTAATGTTTGACTTATTTTATCTGCTTTTTTATTAATATATTGTTACATTTATATTTCTATATATCACACAGAGGTTTTAAGAATACGAGCAGGTAAATAGATATGAAGTGTTCATTGGCTTTATTTACACATACACATATATAATACACACAAGAATTCATAACAAGTGGGTTTAGTTTCAGAACACGGTCTCTAAATAAATATCTATATATGCTGTGGCGACCCCTAACTGGGAAAAGCCGAAAGACACAACAACAACAACTATATATAAAATACATTGTACAATATGTACTATATATACAATGTTTTTTATATATATATATATATATATATATATATATATATATATATATATATATATATATATATATATATATATATATATATATATGAATATTTGTATATTTATATATGAATATGTGTATATTTATATATACAAGTATATACAGATATAGATACATATTGAGTCTATGTTGTTTTAATCTAAGGGAACAAACATCAAAGCTCATCCATTTGAAACACTCATCTAACCTTTATACCAATGCAGAGGAAAAAATGTGCCAAAACAGAAGCATATTCAATCGAACCACAATCATACACAAACATATACACATACAGACCAAACACAACTCACCCGAACAAATACAAAAAGCACTAATGCCAGTGTTTTTTGCATGGGTGGCAGACCCTCCCCATCTCTCATGTGGTATGATGTGCTCCTAACACATCCCTAATAATTATATAAACTGACACTCAGATTGGCCAACAGGGAGTAAAGGGCATGTTCCCTATATCCCCACTGTGCCATAATCTCACACTATCTAAAAGGGGTACCTTCCAAATCACTGCCGTCTAACTGCAATATTTACTTGCACATTTCAAAGAGGTCTTAACCCTTTTCATACATTTTGATATTTAATAGATCAGGAGATAGCTGAAAATATTTGATCAGCTTTCTCCTCAACAGTGGCAGAACAAGAGGACTTTGGGCCCCTGCTAGATTTCAGGCCATGAGCCTCACACACCACCATTTTTTTGGGGCCATGGTAATTTTTTTTATTCACATACCTGCTGTCATAATAATCCATCAGTGTTCACACCCTCCAGTTGCAGCCATTTGACTGTATATATATATATATATATATATATATATATATATATATATATATATATATATATATCTGCATATCTGAATAAGATTAAATATGGTTACAGTAAATTATTCCAATCTGCTTTACAGAAAAGAATACTAGTAAAGCCGTAATGACTGTCTGACTTAATCTTTACAGGATGGTAAGCTACTCTCATCAATACTTAGACCCATTACTCAGCAATTATATTCCCACTTTTGACTGCGTACACCTCAGATTATTGACTGCAGTAAAATAATTATGGACACAATAATGCATTTCAGAATTGTTTCACATAAACACATAGTAGCCCAAGTATTCAAACTTATTTCATATAATTTCAAACTAGTCTTGCAAAGCCAGACTACTTAGACTAAACCAGTTTGTACTTGTTTGCTCAAGCTGTTCAAAGCTGCAGTGAGATAGGCCTTCTGCCATTTGCAGTGTTATGATACTGGAAAAATATAAGTGCTTATTTTCAACTGTTTTTTGCACTTTTGTTTTACTGCATATCTGTTTAATCTGTGCAACTGTTTTTATCACACCCACCTGCCCAGATGTGTTGTGGTCTTACAGTTTGTTGGCTTTCAGTTGCCCACCTCTAGTATAAAGTTGATACTGGACACTCCTCCCGTCATATTACATCAGTTCATTCTACTGTTTATAGTGAGAACTTTGTAAAGGCCCACCCCTTTAGCTTCTCAACCTTGAATTATCTTATTATCTATTGTCTCCTCACTTTTTATACTAAAAAAGTAAATAATAAATAAAGTGTACCTCTTCTTACTTCATTTTGCTGCTTGTGTTTAGGAGTTCAACTGCATTTAGTTTGCTGTATTTATCACTGCTTGTTGGTAGCCTCATTAAACTGATGACAGTATTCTACTGAATTGCTGCTTTGTAGGTTCATAGGTTCATAGGTAGGTACTAGGCTATCTGCTCGAGGGCATTTATAAGCCTAGCCAGAGAGTGTCGGCTTCCACCGCCCCATTGATTAATTAACTGATCCTCTGTCAAGCAGAGCCAATGAAGTGATCCCAGGGGTGTATTTTCTGTTACCCATCTACTCGTCAAGGTTTCACTTGAAGAGTGTTAGTGAGGGGCTCTGCTAATGCAGATTGGAATTTTGTTCCAAAGCATGGGGAGTCTCTGTGACAGGAATCTATCCCTCCAGCATGTTCTATTTATTGTTGTGGCGAGGCTTAGCTTACTAGAGCGCGTGGCAGTGACTTGGATTTCTTTAGGTGGAGTATGTCCATCAATTCTGAGTTGGACATGGCTTTGTAAGTCAGGCAGAGATCACCTCTGAGTAAGCAATATGCCACTGAGTAAAGCTGGAATTTTTTTAGTCGGGCTGCATAGGACATATACTTGAGGCCAGTAATCCTCCTGGTGAGGTACTTTTGTGGTCTCTCCAGCTGTTGGAAGTGTCTTGTGAGGTACATCCCAAATGGGGCATTGTACTCTATGATGGGTCTGATGAGTGATGAGTAGAGGGGCACTATAACCTCTTTATTTCTAGATGTGAACCCTTTAGTAATTAGATGGGCCACATAGAAGGATTTCCTAACTACTTTGGCAGTATGATTGTCAAATGTGAGATTACTATCTACCTCAGTCCCCAGATCTCTTATTACCTCTTCTGTATTAAGGGGGCTGCCACCTATGTGGTAATTTGTGGGTGTTTTGTTTTTCCCAAACGAGATGACTATGCATTTTTTGGCATTTAGCTTGAGGACATGACTTTGACACCAGGTGTCCATCTCAGTAAGGCCTTTTTGGAGGATGTCCGTGTCAGCCAGCAAGTCAATTATGGCTCCCAGTTTGCAGTCATCAGAGAACTTGGTTAGCCATAGTCCTCCTGTGTTTGCCTGTACTTCTGAGAAGTATATGCCGAACAGTAGGGGTCCCAGGACCGAGCCATGTGGGACACCACTTGTGACTGGTTTAGAGCTGGAACTGGATCCCGCTATTCTTATCATGGGAGTTCTGTCTGTAAGCCAGTTGGCAACCCATCTCATGACGTAGGAGTTTATGTTCAGGTTGGTGAGTTTTTCTGTAATACCCAAGTGGGGAATGGTGTTGAAAGCCTTGGCGAGGTCAAGGAAGGCTGTGTGAACAACCTTTCCCTCATCTGTGGCCTTGGTGACTGTCTCAAAGAAGTCAACCAGGTTTAGTAGGCATGGTCTGCCCTTAACAAAGCTGAACTGGGTCAGGTCAGGTGTTTGGAGTTTCTCAATGTCTTTGTTAATGAGTTCCATGATGATGTGCTCCATAGCCTTGCAGACCAGGCTAGTCAGGCTTATAGAGCAATAGTTACCAGGGTCAGTTGTGGCCCCTCCTTTGTGGAGTGGAATAACTGTGGCTATGCACCATTCTATGGACATGTAGCCTGTGGAAAGGCTGATGTTGAACAGCGTGTTTAGGTGGGGGGTTAGTTCATTCTGTAGTTCATGCAAGATGCAGCCTGAGACACCATCTGGCCCCACTGACGCTGTGTTTTTGGTTTTTGAAAGGGCTATTTTCACCTGTGCATCTGTGATTTCCAGGATACTACACTTTTCCAGTATTGTTGTGGGCCCTTTTGGGGGTGAGAGGGGATGAAATTTGCATTGAATCTATCCGCCAGGATGTTGGCAATATCATTAGGTTCAGTATATTTTGTGCTATTTTGCACTAGTTCAGTGCATATCTGTGAATTGCCACTTAGAGTCTTAACATAGCTAAAGAAGGCTTTGTGGTTATCTTTTGAATCCTTGGCTATTTTTCTTTTGATGCTAGCCTTGGATGATTTTATGAGGGACCTTAGTTTCTTACTGATACTGATCAGGGATGTATTTCCTTCTTGGGATGCTTTTTTTCTGAAATAGATTCCTACTTCTTTTGTATAGTTTATGGTAGGAGTCCACCAGACTGGTTTCCTTCTCTTAGAGGAGCGAGTCTTGGTTTTGCTAGGGATGGCATGATCCATGCATCCTTGTAGGTGCTCATAGAGTGCATTTGTAAAGGTTTCTGCATCTTGGGCAGCGTTATCCTTTAGCATGGGGGCAGTGAAACTTACCGCCTCTGTCTTAAGTAAGGTGAAGTTTGCTTTAGAAAAGTTTTTTTACTGTGGTTTCCTTAGTTGGAAGTGGTGGTGGGGTGTGGACATCCAGAGTGATTAGTGTATGGTCTGATGTAACCAGTGATGGGTTGACCTCCGGTGTGGAACACCTGTTGCCCATGTTTGTGATGACCAGGTCCAATATGTTTTCACCTCTGGTAGGGGAGTTTACCAGCTGATCCAGGGTGCTTAAGTTGATGAATTCCAGGAAGTGGTGGGAATGAGAGTTTGTACTCAAGTAGTTTTCCAAGTTAATGGTAGGGTAATTGAAATCACCCAATATCAGGGTGTTCGGTAGGACCTTCATGTTTTCCAGTGTCTCCAGAAAGGTGGAGTGGTGGTCCTGGGTCATGGACGGTGATCTGTAGCAGGCCACAATTTGCAGTGCAGATTTGCCTGATGTTAGTTGCACATGAATGATCTCAGAGTTATCATGCTGTGCCACTTACCTGGAGGTGTAGGTATCATTGATACTACTACTCTTAGACCTTCCCCCCTTTACTCTCTTAGCTCTTTCAATTTCTGATACATAGTTAGCTTATTTATTTTGTTTAGATGTTTTTGTGATTAATTTTGTTTTTACCTGTGACCTTTATCACTAGTTTCATTGTTATTTATATTGGAAGGCTAGCTACCTCCAATATATTTCATTTTTTTCCAGGCGATCATTGTTTGACTTGTTGTTTGTTTCTGGTATTAAGGCATGTCACCTTTGCCTGTCAAACAGTTTAAGCCATTTAATTTATTAAGATGCTTTGGGCAATCGCTATTTGACCTGTCCTTTGTTTCTGCTAATAAGGCATGTTTCCATTTGGCTATAATGTCATTTTTGCCTTGCAAACAATGTAAGTTAGTTTATTTTGTTGATATGTTTTTATGCGATTACTTTTATTTTTTGAGCTTTACTTATGATTATTGTTGTTAGCTCTATAGCCACTAGAAGACAGACCATAGCTTTTTTAATCCATCTACTACTACTGTCCACAATGAGTGTTGGTTCTGATTTTTGGTGTATGATTAATAAGGTCTTTTTTGTTAGTTAATGCTTAGCCTATGTGAGGGGTTTTGCTTCGTAGTTCCTTGGCCATGTTTGTTATGATTGGATATTACTTTCTAGGGAATCGAACGATTGGTCATGCTTCTGGTAATGGTTAGTAGCTGGTGGTTTTCTACAGACCACCAATGGTGAGCTTCTTCTACAAAATTCATTTACAAAAGCTATTATGATTGTTTATATGGCTATTGATGTTTATTTTGCAAAATATATTCAACGGACCATAGTTTTTTAATCTGCCTAATACTATTGTTCACAATGAGTGCTTTTGTTGATTTTTCATTATGAAAGTTATTGGTGTATGGCTGAAAAGGCCTCTTCCGCTACATAGCACTTAGCCTGTATGAGAGGTTTGGCTTTGTAGTCTTTTAACTATGTTTGTTATGATTGGCTATTATTTCCTAAGGAACCAAATGATTGGTCATGCATCAGACAATGGTCAGTGACTGGTGGTTTCCTTTTGCAGACCTATGACGAGTTTTTAATGCATTATTCATTTGCATATGCTATGATGATTGGTTATACTGCCACTGTTGTTTACTAAGTGAAGATGTTTTTTATTGATAATAATTTTGTATTTTATATGGTATAGGTAGTTGGACTGTTCTAACTTCATTGAAAGTTAGTTATTTGAAATATATATGTTAGTTTTTTACAGGACAAGCATTGTATTTGTTCACAATGAATGACTTTACAAAGATGATATACAATTTATCTAAAGATTCTAACTGTGCAGAAAAATGTTTATTTATGTTCTATGAATTTATCGACATTTTCAATTTAAAGAACCAAGTATATCAGACGCCTGCACTGGCCATAAAGTTATGATTGGTAGTTTAATATTGAAAGACCAATAATATGTCTCTAGGAAGATCTAATTTGCATATACCTTGGGGATTGGATGCATTAATGTTACTGTTTTAACCCCACCTTTTATTAGGTATTGGCTCATTAACCTTCAAATAGTTTATGATTGGATATCTTAAAAAAAGAGTGTTTAAGCTAGTAGGACATGCTTTCTATTGGTCTGTTCATTTTAGCAATGAATGTGATTGGTTATATTTTGTTTTTAAATGGTTATAGATGATTGCACATTTACGATCTGATGAAGGCTATTATAGCCGAAAGCACTCATATTTTTTTCTGTGCTTTATCAAATAATGTGTCTTTCTAAGTAAGTGTTCATTTTGCTAAGTATTTATATTCAACAGTAACCAAGCCATGGTGTTTTGCCTAAGATTATTTTTCAGCTATTTAAATCATGGCTAGCTATAAGCCTCCAACTCTGACTCAAGATTCCCACTCCACCTATCTGGACTTTTTTGAAGCTATCAAGATTCAACCCTTTACCCTGATCCTAGGTGACATTAACTATCCAACCATAGACTAGAAGAAACACTCATACCAAAACAGAAATGCCCAGAGATTCCTTGATTTTGTCAATGCAAATGCCTTGGACCAGTTGGTTGACCCCCCCCCCCCCCAGAAATGGTGAAAATGTCTTGGACTTGGAATTACCCAACATAAATAATCACTGCAGCATCCCTACAGTGTCATCATCCCTGGTAAGATCCGACCACACTTTCAGTCACTATCTCCCCTGACCCCCCCCACCCCAGCTAGGGTAAAAATAAAAAACTTCTCCAAAGCTGATTACAACCTCCTGAGAGAAGGTATAAACAGCTTCACAGCCCCCCCCCCTTCCAAAGGAACTGGCACATATGTACAAACTTACACCAAAGTACTATATGAGCATTTATATAGCTGCATGGAATCAGGAATACCAGACAGGATGAAATCCTCCTCCTCAAGGAATAGTAAACCTGTCTGGTGGACATCTACAATAAATAAAATCTATAATAAAAGGAAAAAAAATGCTGTCCAGGACCAAGAAGGAGCAGATGCCTAATTGGAAGCAATCTCTCCTTAGCCTGGACAAGCAAATAAGAGCACTAGTGAAATCCTCCAAAACAAACTTTGAGTCCAAACTGGCCACATCTACTAAAGACAATCATAAGGCCTTCTTCACAATCTCAAGGTAAGCACCTAGATCTGCTCAGATTTGGTAGTCAAGGACACCACATACAAAAATGCTGTAGATATAGCAAACTTGCTGGCAGACTGGTTCTGTGAAAATGTCACTCTTCTGTCCCCCCCTCCGTCAGTAAAACAGGACATCTCCAGTACCTGCCCCCCTTCCCTTATCTCTAGGGAGCAAGTCATCAGTGCCTTCTAAAAGGCAAAAAATACAGCCTCCATGGAACCCAATAACATCCCATGCTGTATCCTACCTGAACTCAGGCAGGAACTTGCAGCACTATTAAGCACCCTATTTAAACAAACCCTGCTTCATCCCAGCTGAGTAGAGGTCATCTACTGTCATCCCTTTGTACAAAGGTGGAACATCCATTGAGCCAGGAAATTATAGATGAATCAGCCTAACTAGCCTGATCTGCAAGGCCATGGAGCAGTTTATCATGGACCTCATTAACAAGGGTACTGGTAACATCCAGACACTTGATCCCGCACAGTTTGGTTTTGTGAAGGAGAGGTCATGCCTGTTAAATTTTGTCAAATTCTTTGAGACAGTCACCAAAGCCATAGACGAGGGGAAGACAGTCCCCACTGCCTACCCTGACCTGGCCAAAGCCTTCGATACTATTCCCCAGTCAGGTATAATAGATAAACTCTCTCAACTAGGCATCAATCCATATGTTACCAGATGGGTAGCAAACTGGTTCACTGATAGAACCCATCTAGTCAAAATAGGGGAAGCCACCTCAAGTAGCAGACCCGAAACAAGTGGTGTACTCCAGGGATCTGTCTTGGGACCTCTGCTGTTTGGGATATACTTCTTGGAGGTGCAGGCCAAATCTTGTGGGCTATGGCTGACCACACCCTGATAGGACTGCTGCATATCAGCAAGTCATGCTCCACTCGAGTAACCCCCATGCGCGACCTCAACGTGGTCTGTGACATCAATAAGGCTTGTTGGAGGGACAGATTTGTGTTTCAGACACTCCCCCTTTTGTGGAATATACTCCCTCTCCATGTGCTGTCATTAATTCCCCTAGTGATGTGGAATCCTCCAAAAGGGTCTTACCCAAATAAATGACTGGTGTCAGAAACATGGCCTTAAATCGAATGCCAAAAATGCATCATCGTCCCTTTTGGGACAAAAATATCCCCACAAATTATCACATTCATAATAAGGTACTAAGCACACAGTCATTCCTGAAGGACTTGGGCACCCAGGTTGATAGCAAACTGACTTTTGACCACCATCTTGCCTCCACTGTATGGAAAGCTTTCTACATGGCCCACCTCATTAATAAGGGTATCTCATCCAGGGACAAGGTGGTCATAATATCCCTGTATTTCTCCCTTATAAGACCCATTATTGAGTACAATGCCCCTTTCGGCATGTACCTCACAAAGCACATGCAGCAGCTTGAGAGACCACAGAGGTGCCTTACACAGAGAATCCAGGGCCTCAAACATCTACACTACACAGATAGGCTAAAAGCCCTGTCCTTCTACTTAGTCTCCTACAGACTCCTCAGAGATGACCTCTGTCTGGCATACAAAGCAATCTCAGACCCCACCCTGATGGGACTGCTGCATATCCACAAGTCAAGCTCCACTTGAGTAACCTGCATGCACGACCTCAACATGGTCTGTGACATCAATAAGACTTGTTGGTGGGACAGATGTGTGTCTCAGAGACTCCTCCTTTAGTGGAATAGACTCCCTCTCCATGTAAAGCAGAGTACCTCATTAAAGCTTTTTAAGCGCAACCTGGATAACCATATGGGAACAGGAAATACACCCCTGGGATTCCACCTGTGTCCCTGCTGGACTGTGGCATAGGGAGCTGACTTGTTAGAACATGGGCTAAATTCTTGGCTAGGCTTGTAAGGGCCTCAGGGTCAATAGCCTAGTAACTTCCTATGATCCTATAATTCTACAAAAAGAGGATAATTTAGTTTCATCCACAGACACCACCACACCCACCCAGCAGTTATAATTACCTTGACATAATCATCATATATGACTGTGGTAAAAAATGACACATCTAAACCTCTAAGAACAAGAATCAGGACAAAGCAAAAAAATAATGGAGGACAAAAACCCAGAAGCAAAAACACATTTCAAATATCGCTGTTATGTTGTGAAAAATGTTATAATAAAGGTTTTTTGCATTAAAATGCATTTCCCAAAGAACAAGAAGTCTGAAATCCAAATGTTTGTCATTATTTATTTTGGAAAACAAAGGGACATTTGACTCCTATGTGATTTCAACTATCCCACAAGTATTTCATCTTATTACCTAGAATGCACATTAGTTCTGTGAAGTCAGATGGCTAACTGAACAAAGGACAGGAAGATAAGTTACTTTGATCCACAAACACCTCCATCCCCACACAGTAGCTACTTTGCTGTGTACACCTCATCTGTCCATGATAAAAAATAGTATGTTTTAACCTCTTAATGCACAAATCGGATGAAAGCCAAAGCAATAATCAGGGGCAAAGGTATCAAATCAGCGCCATTTTAAATATTTGAGTTATATACTCAGTCACTTGCTAGAATAAGAATGTTTAAATTGTTATACATTTTCAGAAGGGCACAAAGTCTGATACTTACAGTTTCATTATTTTAAGGCTGCAGTCCTTAGTAATATGCTGGAGAACCACACATTTGACGGGAAATACGATACATACATCAAATGAGACAACTCAGAGATGTTCTACAAAATCAGGGACAGTCTTTAATTGGCTTTACACAAACGGTACCAGAAGCTTATTTCATACCAATACACACTAGCCTTGTAAATCTCAAATATATGCTGAACAAATGACTAGAGGGCAAGTTACTGTCATCTGCAGTCAGCCTCATCCCTGTCTTAGTAACTGCAATGCAAGTGGTGGAGAAATACACATTTTATGAGGCACTGAGTAAAAATATGAGGCAACGTTTGGGGTAGTCTGCAAAATTATGAACGGTTTCAACTATGTTTCATGCAAACAGCACACAGAGAGTAAATATTCCAGCTCATGTTCATACAAAGGCAAACTAGGCCTATTAAGTCAATACATACATTAGAATAGCAATAAAAATGTATGTTGAGTCCAAACGTACAAGGCCATTCTATGAAATCATGGCAATTTTAAATGTTTTTCACATAAAGTTTGGCCAGATAATAAATATTTTACACAAATGTACACTGACTTCTAATGCCAGACATCAAATAGAGCATATGAAGTAGGCAAGTTACTTTCATCCTAAGCACAGGTTGCCTCCCCACCCAAAATCCAGTCGTCTGTCAGCATATTAAAAAGTGTAAATATACAAATTTATTTCACACAAATGGACACATGGCCTTAAAAAACACAATTTAAACTAAGCAAATGAAGAGTTCAAACTGCTTTCATTCACAGCACAGTTAGTTCCTCCTCCCGAACTGGTTGCCTGACAGCACAGAGCAAGCTGCTTTCACTCTCACTCCATCTAGACCCCCCCCCCCCAAGTCAGACTGAGTGACAACATATTAAAAAATAGCCTTTAAGCAGCCAGTCAATTATTTTCTGCAAGCAAACTAACTAAAGTGAGTTAGCTTATGGTGATGATCATAATGAAACTTTTAAAATAAAGGTATTTTCTTGGTTGCCCATGGACCCCCCCAAGAAGTTCTTGGTTGATTCCATATATGATGAAAGCGCTTAACTGACAGATTATATACTTGTTTTTATAGCTCTATGGTGTTATTTA
>NC_056745.1:1230475871-1230480871 GCF_019279795.1 Protopterus annectens
ATCATAAACAATACAAAAAACGGACTTTTAAAGATTCTTCATTGCCAGAAAACTAGATTGAACTATTGGCACACAATCCGTGGATTTTATTCCTTCAGAACTAGACAATTTGTAGTATTAATTTACCTCTGAACTTGACACTTGGTACCCAGCATCCTTTGATAATATTACTATTACAACTGTCAGCTTCAGGAAAAATTGAACAGCATTGTTTATTTTGAGTTCGTTGTAACTCCCTTCACACAGATTGCGAACTTAGCACCAGAAGACCACTCTGATACTGTGGCATTATATCTATCACTAATAATGAATCTTTTACAACACATCTCCTTGTAGTCCAATGCAAATTGAACAGTCAGGTCTAGAATATTCTCTAACTAAATGCATCTTAGTGTACCATTTGGAGAAAAAACACAGTTGAAAAAGGGAAAAAGAAAATAATCTTTCTTTCTAGTTGGTTGTAGAAATGAGAAAAGAAAGTTGTAGACAGTTGACATTGTGTTAACTTTATATTAGAGGATGTTTGTACTCTGTAAATTTCTGTTTGACATCTTTATGCCCTCTGCATTATCAGTTATGCTACTGTAATTTAGTATAACCTATGAATAGACTGTCTGTCCTGGATTTCTTGTCTAATATCTAAGACAAAATATAATTACTCTTGTCTAACAGCTAATGGAGAGGAGGATCTCACAAATGGATTGTTCTGCAGCCAGTAATGACCATAATTCATTAACCCTTCCCCGTTTATTTCTCATGAGATAAACTGAACGAATTCACAGGGAGGTCTTCCCATGACATAATGTTCCCTTGTCAATATTTTTACCTGAGAATATAAATATAATTTCCCTAAATAGTTACATTAATCAAAGAATGAATATCCTGGCTGTGAAACAGTCTGTGACTGATGCAGACAAAATCTAATACAAGAAAAAGATATGACATTTTTCAGCAGAGGAATTTACAAAATGTTTCCTTGTTTGTTGAGCTCACCTGTAAAAATGCTGCCCTGAAAATCAGAGAGGAAACCTGCATTATGATTACTGAGATACAGGGCTTGCTGAATTTGGTTAATATTTACTATGTGGCAGACAGCCTAATCTATGTTGGTTAATGAAATGAAACAAGTAAACATTAACACTGTTAAACATGAGAGGCCAAGTTATCCCATGTCTGTTTATAAATATATGTCGTGTTTGCTAAGAAAGTTAAAGAAGAAAATCATTAAAATCAGCAGAGCACTGTGTTCACTTCTTGTCAAGGTTACCAAACTTGAACACAAACCCTGACACCAGCAGCTGCAGTGAGGAAAGCTAACAATAATATCCCCATGACAATGTGAGAGGCTAGAACCCAGTTTTGTCTTGTAGACCAAGTCCATTATGAGCTGACTACTGTACACTGCAGTACTGACGAGGAAGTACTGATTCTGCAGACTTGTAGACTGGAATTTTCTGTAACCTCAGATTGTGACTGTCAGGGACACTTAAATACAGTTAGCTGCAAACCATGTTAGACTTTTCATAACCTCATGAGCAAGGTTTACCTCCCAACCTGCTCCAAGTACTACAAACAGATCTTCATGACTGTAGTTAATCCACTGATATATATATATACATATATATTTATATTTATATGAATACTTAAATCGTGTTATGGCAGTAGGGGTTATACAGACATTTTTGGTGTTTCAATTGACAGTAGATGATCCACAACCACAGTACTTTTATGTGGTACCGGAAATTCATAAGTCAATCACCAAACCTCCTGGTTGCCCTATTGTTGCAGATAGGGGGGTCATTAATAGAGCCTATTTCTATTTATCTTGAATCTAAACTTAAACCACTTTTGGCATTTGTACAAGCAAGAATTAAAGACATCAACCAATTTTTGTCATTAATGAACAATCTACAGGTTCCATGTAATGCATATTTGGGTACCCTTGATGTACAGGTGTTATATACCAGTATTCCACATCAAGGTGGTACCATAGCAGTAAAACATTTGTTACAGTATTCAGATATGTACAATGAAGCTGAAGTGTAATTTCTGTTGACACTACTGGGATTGGTGCTGGAACATAACGCCTTTTTGTTTGGTCAGGAATGGCATCTGCAGATTAAAGGTACCGCCATGGGTGCTACATTTGCACCCATTTATTTGGACCTTTTTATGGGGTATTTTGAGTTACAGTATATATATATCATGAATGCAATCAGTTTTTATCCCAGTTAATTATGTGGCGCAGATACTTGGATGATTGTTGTACAGTCTGGAATGGGAGTCAGGAAAGTTGGAGCACATTTGTAGCCTATTTGAATAACAACAAATATGGCATTCATTTTAGTGGAAAAATTGATTTATACAATGTAGAGTTCTTGGATGTAAATGTAACTAAAGTTATAGATGGCACTATAGTTACTAGTCTTTACCATAAACCTTTTTCCAAGATGTCTTTATTACATGCCAGTAGCTGCCATCCCAGACATATAGTTGATAATATTCCAAAAGCCCAATTTTTGAGAATTAGATGTATCTGCTCCACTGACAGGGATTTTATTGCTGAAGCTCAAAACCTCAATACTAGATTTAAATCGAGGGGATACAGTGATACCCTGATCAACAAGGCTCACCAGCAATCCATACAGACATTTCGGTTTGATTTGTTGAAGAATACAAAAATTAAGCAAGTAGATGAAGGTTGGAAACTTAGGATGATTACTACTTTTGGCACAACCACCTTTAAGATTAAATCTGTTATAGCTAAATAATGGCAAATATTAAAGTCGGATCAGTTTTTTTGACCACTGTTGGATGACAGTTGCAAGTTTGTTTATCATAGGGGTTGAACACTGGGAGAATATTGTTCGGCTTATAAGAAAGGAAACATTCAGGGTACTGGTTCTGTAGTCAAAATATTAGTAGGAAGCACTTTTTGTGGTCATTGTAAAATTTGCAAGTTGATATCCAGGACTAAATCTTTTACCTCGGTAAATATCCCCAAAGTATATGACATAAGTTAAAAATAAAAATAAATTCCAGGCACAGGAAAAACGAAAACTATAAAAACTTTTAATAACACAACAGACTTAACACTTTTACCTTGCATATAACAGGCTTCTTCAGAGTCAATATAATTACATGCATCACTCTCCTTAAATAACACAATACAAATTGTGCCACCAATCAAATGCTTCCTACATTTAAAGACATACAACCTATTTAAATATTCATTCATACATGAACAATATAATTACATTTCTATAAAAAATTAATTCATAACCACTATGCATTTTAAAATATTAATGTGTATATTCTTAACATGTGCAATAAAGCAAAACCAAGTCACCTGTTTTTTTCCTCTATACAACCAAACCCCTGTGTTTTAATATTGGTATCAGAGAAATAGCATCATTAAGTCCTGGAGCTACTGTGACATTTAGTCTAATTTGCCATTTTAACTCTCTTGCCTCAACCTCCAGTTTAATGTCATCCTCTTTATCTGTTTGCACAACTCTATCTATCACAAAAAAATTAATTTTTTAAACTCAGTACATATAGCACTGTCAGCATAGAGGGCATTGTGTACATCCTTGTTTTTAATGGGTCTAAGGTGCTCACTTATTCTATCCCTGAGCCTGTGTGTGGTTTTTCCTATGTAAAATCCAGGGCAGGAAGTACAAGTTGCTACATAAACCACATTGGTAGAATTGCAGTTACATTAAGCAAGACATTTTAGGGTCAGGTTAGAACTGGTTACTGATATATACGGGCCATCATTGATGAATCTGCAGAATCTACAAGTCCCACATTTAAACATTAGTGACCTGTATTGCTTTGTTTTATTTTATTTTTTGTGCTCTTTTAATATATTCTTAATGTTTCTACCCCTGTTATAAGCCACCAATGGCTTATGCCCAAGTTTCACCTTGGTTTCCTATTCAAAACACGAGTCCCAACTCATGTTAACAATATTAACTATGGTCGGGGTCAAGCTGTTATAACGCAGCACAATGGGATCACCTTCCCTCTTTTCCTGAGTAACTTTTTGTGACTCTCCACCCACTTGCAAAATCGGTGGATATAATGCATGCCTCTTTTCTTTTATTTCACATTTCACCTTGATCAAACTCTTTATTGGGTACCCCCTCTCCAAGAACAGACCTATCAGGGTATATAGTTTGTTGTTAAACATTTTCTCTTCACTGATGAGCCGAGAGTACTCACCATCTACCCCTTTATTATTATTCTTCTCTGATGCTGGGGATGACAGCTATTATAATGAAGTAAAGTATTAGAAAAGGTTTCTTTCCTAAAAATAGTACTGTGAAGCTTGTCATCTTCCTCATTGACCCAAAGATGTATATCCAGAAAATCAATTTCTTTAATATTCCATCTACTAGTAAACCTCAAAAATGAAGTTGTGGAATTCAAATACTCAACAAATTCACTGGCTTTCTTTTCATTTCCTTGCCATAAAATTAGGATGTCATCCAAGAATCTATTATAGGACTTAATCTTCTCCATGTAGGGGGTATCGAAGATGTATTTCCTCTGCCATTCCAGTAATACCAGGTTGGCAAATACAGGTGCACATTTCGTCCCCATAGCCACTCCTGATATCTGGTGGAATAACTCCCTCTCAAAGACAAGGAAATTATTTCTCAGAACAATTTCCATGATTTCCATCAAAAAATTAACTTTAGTCTTATCTATTTTCTCACTTTCCAGTAAACTCTCCTGAAACATTTCCATTGCCATGTGGAATAACAGAGAATAAGTTTATAACATCTATTGTCAAAGAGGAATATTCCCTTTCCCTGTTTGGTTTCAATCTTTCAAGACAACGATACCAGGAGTCTTTAACAATATGTTCAGCATCCCTAACCACTGGCCCTGCAATCCTATCCACCCAAGCTGCCAAAGGTTCAGTTTTTGACCACTTTGCTGATAATGTAGGTCTTAAGGGTGGATTTTGTGGGTTCCTGTGGATTTTAGGG
>NC_056745.1:1230485871-1230508371 GCF_019279795.1 Protopterus annectens
CTATGGACAACACAGATGGGGCATCCCTATAAGAGATTCACCATTAGTTCCAGTACCATTAATAGAAAAACATGTTTGCAACTGAAGCCGCTCTAATGATACAAAAAGATAAAGCTCTTACTATAGACCAGCTTTCCCTGATTCAATTACTGGCTCAGGCTATTGATGGAGAGGTAGGAAAGGGATGAGTACACACATCTGGGGTGGGAGGGCACTTGTAGATATGCTGTATAATGGGATGTGTGGTCCAAAGATAGAGTTGCTTTTGGATGCAATCAATGAGCGTGGGGTGAAGGGAAGTGGGTAGAGAATAAACAAACGAAAAAAAATTCCCCCACTGGATGGAAATACAGATGAGCCAAGTCCCTAAGACACCCTTGTGATCCAAGCCCCAGCAATGCCAGAGTAAGTCAGGGGGGTTGGAGCATGGCTGGTAGACTGTAGATATGGGGCACTGCCTGCTACAAATGAGGACCAAGGGGACCAAAAAAATTAAGAAATAAAAAAAATAACATGTCTGTAACTGGGGCAGCGCCAACACTCTCCACAATGTGGTCAGCTCCATGGATAAAGCCATGACCCAGGCCATACAGTAAAGTATAACATGCAAGACTAATAGCAGTGACATGCAATTATATGAAAAATGCACTATATATTAATAAAGTTTACATCCTTGAATAAATATATTTATTTGTAAATGTGTATGTTCATTTCATAATCCCACACATATAAATATGTGTAATTTACTTGTACCTTCAACTTATTTTATCATAAAGACCAGTTTTACCAAAAAGGTGACTGGTGAAAGCTTTATTAATTTGGCATAAAGGGAGTTGCAGCTTAAATACGTATACTAGCTAGGAGGAAGGTAGAGGGTGCAAAGCCTCTTGCGTAGATTTTTTCTCATTTAATAAAACTGTTAACTACGCATTCAGTGAAATGGACTTCATCATCTGATAGTGAAAAATGACTCAGTGCTGTAAACCATACCTGTATATATTTTGCATTTTAGTGACTTTGAACATGTTTATCTATAAGTCACATTAAAAAGCCACTATGGTGCAGTGGTAGTGTTGTCAACTCACAGCTAGAGGTTGTCCCGTTCGATTCTCAGCTGGAGCGCCATCTGTGTGGAGTCTACATGTCCTCCCCATGGTTGAGTGGCATTCGAAAGACATGCGGGAATGAGCATGCCTTTGTTGAAGGTTGGGCGTCGGGCTGGCACCTTGGCACCGTAAAAATATACTGCCAATCATTAGCGGACCTGAGTTCCACTGTGGCGACCCCTAACTGGGAAAAGCTGAAAGAAGAACATCTATAAGTCACATTAAAGTGAGCTGATCACTTTTTGAATCATATTTGTTTTGCAATTAATTTCACTTCCAGTATAATCCTCATGTTAAAGTTGCAACTGATTTTACAGAAACTTATGATTGCAGTATGTTATTTGAATTTACCTTCATTTTTTACACAGATTTCATCAATAACCAGAACCACAAAATGATGTAATGGCACATATTGGGAATTGAGTTGCATACATTTGTAAAACATTTTGGGTAAGCCAAACAGATTATTTCATAGAGCAGCTTCTTATAATGTGGTAATGACTCGTGTTATTTTTCAGTGCTAGCTGCTCCACCTTAAGGACCAAAATGACAGCTTGTCTTTCTAGGAAGTATGAAACTTCTTCTGATGCATTTAACACAGAAGTAATGTATGTATTCATTTTGGTTGTGAGACTTTGTGGGTTTGAAGTATTTCTTGATGTCATGGCAGGATCTTTCAGCTTCAATAAATCAGTGGGCATCCTTATCCTTATGATATTGTAAATGATATGTAAGTTATACCCTCACTTCAGATGTTTGTTACTTATACCTGCTTCAGAAAATGATCAAATAGTTTAATGAAAAGGATGAATTTTATATATATATATATATATATATATATATATATATATATATATATATATATATATATATATATATATGTATATATTTATATACCCCCACCACGGTTTACTATCAAAATGTTGGACAGCAGTAATGTGAACTGGGATGGTTGAAAGGTTGTTTTCAAGTTCACATAATGCCCATCTTGGAAATGTTCGACTCCACAACAGTGAATGCTAGTGTGCATTCACTGTTGTGAGGTCAATATTCTGAATGGAGATTACACTACAGTGGGGATTGGAAAATGTATCCTTTTCCTCACTTTAGTACGATCTTGGAGATGGAATATATAATTAGGGAGTATGGGGGTGTGGGAGGGGGGGCTTGCCCACTCCAAAACATTTGTAGGAAATCATCAGAGTAAGTTGGGTAATATCGATAATGTCAAATTCGAATTATCAGCATTACTGCTTTCATTGTTTTGAGTGAATGATGTGTTCATTTTTGACAGTTTTTTTGAGTAAGTCATTAGTTGAACAACTGTGCTTCAGAATTTTGATTGTAAACCATTTTTTTCCTTCATGGTGCACCTAACTGCTTTGACTGCTATCAATATTTCATTTGGTGCACTGAGTTAAAGTTGAGGGTTTTGATTCTCTAGGCATTCATTTTCCTACTGTGTGACCTTGATCAAGTCACTAAACCAGATATTACTAATAGGTTGTCCCTGAAAAGGGGCTGTCTGTTCAGTGAACCTATCTGTTTAACAAATGAGAACTGTTCAGTATTAGTGTTACAAAAGATAGCACACTCACATTTGCTGCAGAAAAACTTAAGTTATATTCCCACACCAGGTAGATCAATTTTTGATATTGCAGTGAAGCATAAGAGGGGGGGTGCTGCACTCTTGAGTGTGTTGTCCTTCAGATATAATGTTATATGGTGGACTCATCTACTTCATTTGGTGGCATCTTAGGCAGATATAAAAGATTTCAAGTCACCTCTTGAAAAGAGTAGGGGTCCTTTACTAATTAATGATAACAATTTACAAACAATGTTTACATTATATACACTATTGACAATTGATTATAACTTACATTACAAAATAATATACGGCATTCACTTATTTCCTCTACCCTTTTTTCCACAACTAAGACCATATCTTGTTCAAGATATTAGACAATACCCATTGCCCGTTGTATTTTATTTCATTCAGTCTATCATTCCAAATCACCCATAAAATATAAAACTTTCTATCAATTTCTTTCACCTCCTTTTTCCCTTTGTTACTATAATAGCCATATTCTATCATATTCATATTTATATCATTTACAGTTTTGAAATCATCTGTTATTTTCACACAATTTATTCCACAATTTCTTTACTCTTGTATATTAAAAAAACATGCTATTTCATCTTGATTTCCCCACAATAGTTATATATCCTCTGTTGTATCCTTTTATATGGCATATTTGCCTTAACAGGTAATTTACCTATTGTTAATCTCCACATAAAATATTTACATTCATATATTTTTACTCCACCTAAACCTTGTTTTAATTGCAATTCTTTTTTGAATTTCTAAATATTTCCAAGGATAAATATAATAATGTTCATTCATTATATGCAAATACCACTATTTTCTGGTTTATTTTCTACATTTTCCATTTTCAATTTCCATAATAATATCTTGTTTTGTTATTCTTTAACATCTTCATTTACATTATTCTTCCACTTTTCCCATCTCTTAACTTTTCCCAAACATTTTTATATTTGAACTTCATTATATCATTTACTGTATTCCTGTCTTCTCTTTGTAATCCTTTCAATATTTCATACAAATTTAAAGAGGCAGCATGACCTACAGGATTAATTAATCCTAGTCCCCCTTCTTCCTCCTTCACATACAATATTTTTCTTCTTACAGGATTTAACCTTGATCACCAAATAAACAAAAAGTATAATCAACAATTCTTTTTCATACTTAGATGGGATCATATATACAGTTGCCAAATATGCTATTTTATCTAAAAAAAATAGAATTTATTAAGTATACTTCTTCCTATAAAACAATCTATATGATCTCCAGAATATGCATATTTCTTTCAGCCTTTGCATAAGTCTCTTCCATTGTATTTTTCTTTTTGTGTTCATCCGAAATGTTATTCTAAAAAATATGTATCCCTTCATCATTAAAGTGTATACTTTCCAATTCACCCCCCCAAAAAAAAAAAACTTTACTTTTCTCTTTATTAATGCTTAAACCAAGCATATTTAAATACTCTCTATTCTTTTCATTAACAATCACATTCATGATTACTGCAAATAATATACTACTTGTTAGACGTCCCTGTCTTATCCCACACTATATTCTTATTTCTTTACTTTGTCATCCATTTAATATTATTTTAATGTTATTATTCTCATTATTCTCATATGTTGATGTTATAACTTTTATTATTTTATGACCTGCATTATAATCTCTTAATATATTCCATAATTCCTGACATTATATTCTGACAAAAGCCTTGCACACATCTCCCACAATTATTTTTGCTTCTATCTTTTCCTTTACAATGTTATCTATTAATTCTCTTAATATCCATAGTAAATAAATAATAAATCTTAAATTCCTTTTCCTTTTTTTCCAAAAATAATAGACTCCATTAACTTGTCTACAGCCTTTCATAATCTTCTCCCTATTATTCTCATAAATATTTTGTAATCCATGTTATTTAATACTGATGGTCTACAATTTTAATATCTGCTTTTCTCCCTTTTTTCCATATAAATATCATGGCCCCTGCACATACTTCTTTTTTAACTATCCCTTTTTCTAACCATTCATTCAATACTTCCACAAAATATATTTTTACCACTCTTTGATATTATAATACATATAATGTTCAATTTCATCTATTCCTGTAGCTTGCTCCATATCCAGATCTTTTAAAATTTCATCACATTCTCCTATATTAATAATTTTTCCATAATCTCGTTTTCTTCAATTAATTTACTTTTCATCTTTGTCTCTCTTTTATCTCTGTTTCTAAATGCATTTTTATATACTGCCTAATTACTTCAAATATCTTTTCTTCAGTATTTACTTTTTCTCCTTTATTATTTTCCAATTTCCTTATTACTCTATCTTTTCCCTCGCTATCTTTCTCAAATATTGAGTTGCTTCTTCTTTTTTCCCCTTGTAAAACGTACCTTTGTTTATATAGCATATTATTAATCCTCCCTTGGTTCATTGCATATATTTCTTTCTCTTTTTCATAATAGTCTTTATTATTTCTTAATGCTTCTTTAAGTAATATCTGACTTATTAACTTAAACTTTTGGTTTTCTTTCCTTCTTATCATCGGATGAAAATTTTAAGAAACATGTTTTATATTTTTGTTTAAAGCTTATTCACTATTCATTCCAGTTTTCATAAAACATTCTCATTTCTGCATGATCTTTCCATAACTGATCAATTTCCTTTCTATCTCTTTCATATAAATCTTTCTCATTCAATATTTTAATTCCTTTATCTAATCTTATATACTCTCCTTTCTCCTTTACTTCTACCCATATAGCCACATGATCTGAAAAAACTATTTCTTTTGTTCACTTTTTTATACTTTTTAAACTATCAAATATTGTAAAATAATCAATTTCTGTTTTGATCTCATTTTGTTATAAGTCCAATGTTTATTTTCCCATATATATATATATATATATATATATATATATATATATATATATATATCTTCCACTTTTCATTATTTAATATTCTCTCAAGTTAAATCACAATTATCACAATTAAATCTCCCACAAGTATTATTTCCATTTTCACTCATACATAGTTTAAGATTTTTTTAAACATTTCCCCTCTTTTTTAGTAACGTACACATATATTGCAATGATTCTATATACATCTTATATCTTATATCTATTACTGTTATCCTACCTAATTTAACTGTAGCATAATCTAAAATTGTAACCATTTTGTTACATAGCACAGCAATTCCTGAACACATATATTTTTTCCATATTCCGCACAATGCTTTTGCACCTTAACTTTTCCATCTGTATCTTTTCTTCTTCTGTTACTATTCCTGTATTTTCTAAAACAATTACATGTATGTCAAGTAGCATATACCATTCTAAGACACCTAACTTTCTTTTGATATTCTTGATACTATTAACATTTATTGACAGAACGTTCAGATTTTTTATTCTATTACATTTTCCATCTTACCCTGATCTATTTTTTTACTTTCTTTCACAATCACACTTTTAAATTTTCTTTTTTTTCTTTCACCCTTCTCCCTATCAGAATGATTTTTCCTCTCACTGTTTTCCAGTTTATATCTTCTTCGCGTGTATCCAATACTAATTCTTCACCTTCATTATTTTCATTGTCCTTATACATTATTTTTTTTTATTTTCTTCTTGTATAATATTTTGTTTTTCTTGCTCATGTTCTATACTTTTTATATATCATATACACCTTCTTGTGTTTGTTTTTGTTCTTAATCATGTATCTCTTCATCACAGTTTACACAATTATGTCCCATTTTCCCACACGTTTACATATCAAACCACATTTCTTTGCTTCATGTCCCATGTTTCCACAAATAAAACATTTTCTCTTATCAAAATTACTTATTAAATGATCATTCTTTCCACAGAAAAAAACAAGTTTTTGGTTGTCCCCTATATTTTACAAAACCTCTATTGCCTTTGATACTTATTACATTTGCAATATGTATATTTTCATTTTCCTTTTTCAAGATCACCCCACATTCCCACCCCCAGTCAATAATCCTCTATTATCATATTTTTTGTAGTGTCCAAAACATCCCTGCATGCAGTTTTTAAACAGCATTTTAATGCTTCTTTGTCCATCTCAAAATTGTACAGCAATTGTTTTGCTTTCTTGTCTATCTATTAAAATTCTGCATTGCATAAGAGTTCCATGGGCTACAGTCTTTTTTCTTTTCAAGTTTCTAAAACTTTCCATATATTGTCCCATTTCAAACAAAATATCACAGTAAGTCTCTTTATTAATATATATTTAACAGCTCTTACCTCTTTAAGTGATATTCCTAGAGCTGCAATTCTGTGTCCCAAACCTTATATCTTTCAAGTTATTTATCTTCCTTACTATTAAGCTGCACAACAAATCTTTCTTCCAACCTATTTCTCCTTCACCTTCTCTTACTTGCTTCTTCCCTTCTTTCACCATCTTAGCATTCAATTTCTTTTCGTTTGTAATTTCTCTTACCTCTTCTTCTAGAATTTTGTCCATAATATCACCTCGAGATGCTGCTGCTTCACTTTCCAGTTCACTCTGATTTATCTTATACCTTAGGTATACATCCCACAACCCTCCCAATTGGAGGGTTGTAATCATACACTCAGAATTTGAGACAGAAAACAGATATTTCTGGAATAAGTATTTAGAGTCCTCTGAAGGTCCGGTTACCTTCTTCTTCTCATTTTCCTTCACTTCACATTCCTGCTTACTCGACAAATCAACTGATCCTTTTATCTCAACTTCTTCAATTGACCAGTGACTGTCCTCTCCTACTACCTCCTTCAGGCTCTCCACAACCTTTTTTGCTCACCATCACAGCTGCATGCTCCCTCCATTTTCGTTCCAGTTTCTCTGAGCCACATACATGCTCAGAATAGAAACAGGAAGTTGGACATGCCACCGACAATGATGTCCCCATATGTGAACAAGTAAGAGAAGCTCCCGAATGACCTGGCCTAATTTCTTCTATCAGTATAAATGCTACCTCAGGGGTACCCTGAAAAGCGGCAACTGGCCTAGTGGGATTAACCCTGTCAACAAAGAATAAACAAAAATAAAGTGCTAATATTATTCTTGTTATTAATAATTATGAGAGTGGAGACCAGAAACATTTTCTTTCTGTATGTGCCTAAATTATGTTATGTGTGCCCTGCTAAGTACCTAAGAAGTGGTCATGCAACAGATGTAGTATCATTAATGTTATGTAATCTCTTCAGGCAAGTAAAACAGGTATCTCCCATTACATCCATAGTCCTCCCTAAACATATAGTAATGGGATTTACTCTCATGTGACACACCACTTTACACCCATTTCTCTCCCTCTATGCCTAGACTTCTGACACCTGGGCTAACATCCTTAACATGAAGCTACTTAAATGTGCCTCATACCTGATCCTCTTACATGACAGGTGTGAGGAAGCACCAGCAGGAGTGACAGCTCAGATAAGTACTCCTGCTACCTGAGCAGGACCTCAGTGACAAGCCATATTTAGGAGATGGGAATGGGGTGGAATGTAAATAAATAGCAGCATTTTCATCATATACATGCATTTCAGTCTAGATCTTACCCAGCTGAATATCGTCTCTTCACAGCAAAATTCGGTGGTGTCTTTACAGATCAATGCAAGTAGTCCTGTCCATAGGGAAGCTGTCTCAACAGAATATTTCTTTAAGAATAAAATAAACCAGTGTTTACTATGCCTTAGAGTATAAAAACTACCCCCCCCCCCACACACACACACTCCTGGCTTATATAATTAGCTATGAGAAAGCTGGACCTCACAGAAGGAAAGAACAGTTCCACACTTAAGCTGCACTGTGGTACCTTCCAAGATATGACAACATGCACAACTCCCACAAGAAACACATGCACTCAGAGATACACAGCAACCTAATGCTGTTTTGCATAATTGTAAGCAAAGGAAAATTAAGTGTACACCCATACATGCATATATGTAAAGAAAAAAATATTTTTCTTTTGTACATGATAAAAAGAAGAGTTTTATGTGGAATATGATAGTCCCACAACCACCTTGCAGAAAATAAAAATTACCTTCCCAGTATGATTAACAAGAATAGTGTATTACTGGATCTGACAAATTATCTCATTCCTTAACCTGTGCTGCATGCTATGGACTATGTTTGTAATATATCTGTAATATAGATTTCTTTCCTGTGCAGTCCAGTTTGTCAAAACAGAGGGTTGTTTTTATCCTGGGATTAAGAAAGGCTTATTATGAGCAGGAAGCCTTAAAATATATTTTTTTCACTAGTGGTAAGCTTTTTCAATTCTTAGAATGTCCTACCACTGACGTTTCTGACTAGAGACAGCCTCAGAATGGATGGTGGTCCCAAAAGCAGAGCAGTATGCTAAAGTAGCAGTCTAGGGGGGTTGCCTAATAATAATTAGCCATGTGCATCTCCTGGAAGTAGCAGCCCCTGACTTGTACTGCCAAATGACTCAGAAAATCAATCGGCTGCATAAATGTTCACTGTTGCATGAACAAGCAAATGCTGTCAAAAGATGGAAGTCACTCATTTACTCCTATGGAAACAGTCACAGTGCAGAGAAGTTCAGTGAAAATTTGAGATTGAGGGATGTTAGCCTGTGAATGGGTCTGTGTGTGTGTGTGTGTGTGTGTGTGTGTGTGTGTGTGTGTGTGTGTGTGTGTGTGTGTGTGTGTGTGTGTTTGTGTGTGTGTGTGTGTGTATGTGTCATCACTAGGGAGGTTAGATATGGGTAGGTAAATAAGAATGTGTATATATATGTGTGAGTTTGTGTGAGTGTTTGTGTGGGTGACTGACTGTGGGTGGGCATGATTTTTGATATACGTGCATGTGTGTGTGTGTGTGTGTGTGTGTGTGTGTGTGTGTGTGTGTGTGTGTGTGTGTGTGTGTGTGTGTGTGTAGGAGTGCCTTTGCCAACACCATGTATGGACCACCAAGAAAAACACTACCTCTGTTAGGTCTGACATAACTAGTGTTCTAAAAGTACTATTCAGAGATATGATACACAGTCAATAATGACTCCTTTGTCATTGTTGTCATATATATTCCTCAACTGCATTATCCCACTGTTCTATCTACTTGACCAGTGAGGATCTTTCTGAATCCTAGGTTTAGGATACCTTATTCTAGTTTGATTTTGTTTCACAGACAGGCATTACATTGGAGTAACTCATCTACTCTAACTTGAAGGCTGTGGGTTCATTTTCCAAACAGATATCTAAATTTTCCTCCCATGTTCCAATAGTGACTCTTAGAGTAAGTGTTTTAGAATTCCAGGGGTAATCTCTTTAACAGTTTACTGCTGGACCTAGACAAACTGCAGATTATGTAACACATCTTATGTGGTCAGCATTAAGGTCACTGTGTAAAGGAGTGAGAATCTTAGGATTTATTCACAAATGTAAACTCATAGATTGTAGTCTGCACAATCCCTTTATCAGGAAATAAGACCATGTTTAATTAATTTGAAATGATTTCTAGTAAAGGCAAATCTGGTTGCATTTTACAGTTCTCATCTAGTAAAGTAGACATAGATGTATTAATTTACTTTCTGCCTTTCTAAATGGCTAAGTACAAAGGATTCTTAAGTAAACCTGTTAAAATTTTCCAGCTTTTATGCTTCAAGAAACTCTATGATGCACACAGTGGGAATCATCACTTCTTTTTTAATGTTCACTGACTTGGAAGTGTTACATAATATATGAACTACAGTAATAACCAGTACTTCAACATGCTGATTATATGCAATCTTTTCAGGAAAACAGATGAACAGTTACTGTTCTCCTAGATTATTGTAATGAAAACCTTAGCATTCTTGTTCAGAGCTGCTTGATCCAATGTTACATGCAGATGCAGAAGTAACCATTTAGTATATGGAGAATGCTGACTACGTTCTGATATTTGATAAAAAGCAAAAATAATTAAGCACCAGAGTGATGTGCAACCCGACATTAACAAATGTTAAACAACCCCTGCAATAGTTGTCAAGGTTGGGTTAGATACTAGGCAGTAAAATCTGCCAGTACTAACTAGCAAATGACAACAGCAGAATAAACTATTTGGTTTACCTGCTGTTCATCGCTAATGTGTCCTGACTTCCTGTAATAAACTTAGAAAGTTAGCAGAATAACAGGATGTGCATTCACCTGCATTTTATGATGGACACAAAGTTTGAAAGCTAAATGTATGTCATCATTTAGTGTCTTCAATCCTCAGTCATTTGTCCAAAAAACATGGACTTTATGTGGAAGAGACGAAGATGTGAGGCAAAAATCTGGACATTCTGGAAAAATATGCACAGTACAGAGGCATGGGAAGGTAAGTGTAAACAGAAGGGACTGTGTTACACTGTCTTCCTGACAATGCTCGCTAAATGAGCTATGGATTTGAAATAAAAAAATATATATTTAGCATTTTTTTTTACCTTATCTAGTAGTACATGGAGTAGATAAAGCCTCAATGCACTAAAAGAATAAGGATTGGGTCTCTGATCCTAATTTATTATTATATGTTCTCAACATGGATGCCAAGAAATTCATTTCTCAAGCTTCATTCACAAGGTTAATTTCTTGGCAACCATGTTGAGAACACATAATTAGTCAGTTAGGATCAGAGACCTAATCATGATCCTCTATGTTCAAAAATTTATTAGGCAGAGTACGATGCACTAATAATTAACACTTGTAAGGGATAATAAAATAGCTGCTCATGTTTTTATTTCTTTTAATTTTTCTATCCACTACTGCAATTGTCATATTCAAGGGACAGCCACTGAATTTCAGTTTGATGCATTGTTTATGTCAGTGACTGTACAAGCAACCTGCTTACATAGATTTTTAATCTGAAAAATATGGAGATAGACTGGATAAACAATTGCTTTTCTTTGATGAGTGTCACGGTATCACTAGTAGACCTCACATGATTTCTATCTATACACATATATCTATATCTATATATATATATATATATATATATATATATATATATATATAAATATAATAATCAGTTCTCTGTTTTAATGGAACAAAGGTCTGACAATGATGCAGGAGCCTTGATTGAATAGCATCTCAGCTGCCTCTAGAAGGTGGCTGGGGATGATGGGAGTGAGCAGACGCTACCAGCTCACCCATCCTGACTGCAGAAAGGCAGCTATGACATGCCCCAAGGGGGAAACCTAGCAGGTACACTAGATATTAGTGGAGGTTGAGCCTGTTTAGCCTATGTTTTTATGGTGGATTCATACCAGTAGCCAAGGAGAATTTGTTGTGAGGAGGCACACTCCACATAAAGGAACAGAGAGGTAGGAGCCTGGAGGAGATGTTAAGAAAGAAAAAAGGTTCTCCCAAGTGGAGACTAGTACCTTACAATCTGATTCTCACCAGGAAAAGGAGTGCTGATTGTGATTCCTCAGCAGGGACAAATTGGTCACAGGACTCTTGTTTAGTCCAAGAATGCCTAGATCCTGTCTCACCAAAATGAACGTGTCATTTGGGTGATAATAGTGAAGCCAGCAGGTAAGGTCTAGGGGAGTGGGGTTGGGAGCAAAAATGGAAAAAAAAAATCATATAACTCCATAATGCACATGCATTCACTTTATAAAATACTGTGTGTGTGTGTGTGTGTGTGTGTGTGTGTGTGTGTGTGTGTGTGTGTGTGTGTGTGCGTGCGTGTGTGTGTGTGTGTGTGTGTGTGTGTGTGTGTGTGTGTGTGTGTGTGTGTAGCTTCTGGGGGCTGTTGAATGTTAGAGCAGACCCATTGTTTCTTGAATCAGTATTAAGAGGACCCACTGTAAAACATCAAAAATCATTAAGGCAAATTGACTCAGGCACTGAAATGCAATAGGGATGGTTTCAGACAACCACACATTATGAGTTTAAAAAAGCAAGCCCAACATTGGTGTACATTGAGAAAGCTGATTGCATTCTATCATTCAAGACTTGGTCTGATTACCAGTTTTTTCATCAATCATAGAAAGAGCTACAGAGCCAAAATATGAGAAACATGGTATGGGATAATTAAACAAAATTCTGATTTGTTATTTCTCAGACTGAATTCAATCCTTTATCTGTGTACAGTGAATAATGTAGTTTTCTCTGGAGTGCTCTACTGTACCAATCTCAGCTGTGATATTGATTTTATCTTTATGTCTGGCTAATAAGCAGTCATATTGGAAGTCTGGGTATTTAAAAGGAGCACTAAAAAATGTCCAGTTAAATGTCTAAGTAATGTGAAAAATGTAAAGCTTATAGTTCCCTAAATATAAAGGACTGAATCTATGTGTCGGAATATTCTCATTATAATATAGCAAACTGGTATGTTAAGTTTGGCAAAGCCAGTTTAACAGCAAATTTAGATGTTTGGGTTTGCATACACTGAAAGAAAAATTTTGGTCAACAGGGAAATAATAACCTTAAAATTGTCAGCTATCATCAAAAGTTAAAAAAATATTTAGTATAGCAGGTGTAATAACATATAATCTTCAGTGGTACTTATATATGGCAGGCAGTTTGTTGCACAGAATAAAAAAACACAAGCATTAGACAACATCATATGTGCAAATTGAAAATGAAACAATTCAACAAATCATTGTTTCTTGAGTTATACTTTTCCAGATCCAACCACTGCAAAACAGGGAAACAAACAAACAAACAAACACAGGTTCTTAACTGAACCGTGCCTATGACATCACCTATCATGATTAGCTAGTTCTTCTCTGTGACCCATGCATTTCAGGACAACAGTACACATTGTACCTGCACCAGTTTCATAGCATCACAGTCACTAAAACATCTTTTGGGTGTGAATTCCAGCATTTGTAGAGGAGCACTTTTACATTTGGTATCTATGAACAAATCATGACAGAGCTGACCAGGGAATGAAGGATACTACAGGTGGAGGCCAGTTTAGCTATCCCTAGGTGGAAAAAAAGAGTCCCTTTTACCCTTTTACCACAGCAGCATCAGCAGCAACCCCTGTGTAATGTTTACTAAAATATCTGGATGGTGGCAGTTTAGTCCAAGCAACCAACTCCATCTGTCCACTCCTGAAGTGCTTAGAAGAAAATGCTTTTGGAAGACCAATCTTACACTGAAAGAGTTTAAAGATATATAAAGCAGCAAATTCCCTCTCAACTCTGCATGATAACAATGCGTAAGCAATAATGCCTGACAAGGTGTGTGTCAATGTGTAATTAACGCATGCCCAGAGGTATTAATTACACAATAACACACACACTGGGGGGGCATTATTGCACTTAGAGAATAGGCTCTCTGTAAAATTGTTGTGTTTTACTTACTTATTTTTTAAGTACTGTATATATAGTTCCTCTGCCTAATGCTTCAAACTTTCTGTAGTACATGTTAATGGTGTTGGAGGAAGCATTTTACATCAAAAATATATAAAAAATAATATAGTACTTAACAAAATACAGCAAGTAAAACACAACAATTTTACAAACAGCCCTTTCTCTCTCTCTCTCTCTCTGTCTGTCTCTCATACACAGTCTCTTCTGCTTTCAAACACATACATATACACACACAGGGTTTCTATTACATAGTTCCTTTATTGCACTGTAGTGCGATCTCAGAGTTGGCATATTTAAAGAGCAGGGGGGTTGTAGGGGATGCAGGAGGCCTTGTCCCACTGCTTACAACAGTTAGTTTTGTTTTTTTCTTTTTCTTTTTTTTTTTACATGTTCAAAGTTTTGAAACCTCAAAAATAAGGGTTCAACTTTATTATGTTCGAAATTTCAAAATGTTGATTATGTAATAGTAACCCCACACACAGTTTCCTCTTGTCTCATACTTGCATTCACTCACGCAAGCATAACTCTCAACCTCTTAGCACAAAAAATCTGGACAAAACCAAAAATAATGGAGGACAAGGCCACAAAAATAAGGACAAGTTTTAAATATTGCTCTTAGAAAGTCGCTAGAATAAAAGGTAATGTATTACAATACATTTTATGAAAGATGTAAAGCCTGAAACTCAAATGTCTGTCATTATTTAGTGAATTCACTCCTCATTGATTTGCCATAAAACTTCAGAAAACCACAAATGTTATGAGGAACAGACAAAAAATATGAGGGAAAAATCTGGACATTCTGGAAGAATTTGGACAATTGAGAGTTATGCACACAAGACTGCTTTCTCTCAATCTCACACATACACAGTCTCCTCTGCTTTCCTAAATGCATTCACTCATACAAGATCGCTCACTCTCTCTCTCAATCTCTCACACACGCAGTCTCCTCTGCTTTCATACACACATAAACCCACACAGGATCGCTCTCACTGTCTCTCGATCTCTCGATCTCTCACACACATTCTCCATTGCTTTCATACATGCATTCACTCACACAAGATCACTCTCACTCTCTCTTGATCTCTCTCAGAGTCTCCTCTGCTTTCATACATGCATTTATTCATACAACATCACTCTTACTCTCTATCAATCTCTTTCATATACACAATGTCTTCTGCTTTCATGCATGCATTCACTCACACAAGATCGCTCTCACTCGATATCTCACACACATACACAGTCGCCTCTGCTTTCATACACACATAAACCCACACAGGATTGCTCTCACTGTCTCTCGATCTCTCACGCACACACATTCTCCATTGCTTTCATACATGCATTCATTCACACAAGATCACTCTCACTCGATATCTCACACACAAACACAGTCGCCTCTGCTTTCATACACACATAAACCCACACAGGATCGCTCTCACTGTCTCTCAATCTCTCACGCACACACATTCTCCATTGCTTTTATACATGCATTCACTCACACATGCAGACAGAAATATAAACACACACATAAACTTGTTTTCTGTTTATTTTTTTTTTACACTCGCTAAACAGAAAAGTGGTGCTTAGCAAGTGTAAAGTAATGGTGACTGTTAGGTTTTTTTTCAGTTCGAGCTCCATGGCAGCTTTATATGCTGCTGTGAAGGGGCAGACTTGTTTTTTCAGCAGGCATTACTTGTACATTAATACCCTACTGGAAACTGAAAAAAATAATAACTTTTGAGTTACCCATGTTAAATAAAATGCTGTTTAACAAATATATCATACTCTACAGCTCAGCCACAAAAATTCGATACTTGCTCAAGTTTTAGCCATCTCTTGTATGCTTAAAATGAATTTTGGGTTTGACTTCTAAGCATTTTTAACTTTACTAATGGATTACTTACAGACTGTGTCATAACCTTCTTTCTCTATGTGCAGTATGACACCTATATAGTGTTTAATATCATCTGTGTATCCTGATTTGCTCCATTGCTAAATATAGTAGATTATAAGAACTGCAGGCCAGATGAGTGTTTATGAGAAAAAGATAACTGAGGACATGGTTATAATAGCTTGCATTAAATTTGAAATCCTGAATCATATCGACTCAGGTTTTGGCAGGCAGTCGAAAAGACCCATCTGCTACGTGCTTCAGTATTCCTTGTTCACTGAAGGTTCATTTCAGGTCCTGGCTTAACCACAGCAATGCTATGCTACATTAGGACATAAATTAATGTAAAGTAGAATTCATATGTGCATGTGGAAGTACACCATCATTCAAGGGCCATTTCAAATGGTACCATCTTTCCAACACCAAATTGGACTTCCAGCATCTTTCAAAGGCAGTGAATTCCCATGAAAGTCCACGGGTTTATAATATGAGGTGCCTTACCTTGTTTTTTATTAAACTGTACGTGGAATCAAGGCAGTGTTGTTTACATGTGGCTGAAGCCTGATCCATTAACACACCATCACCGTATCTGTGTGTGTTCATGTGTCAACAGGTGTATATTCTCCTAGTGATTCCAAGTTCAACAAAATGAAGAGAAAACCTCACTATGCCCTTTATAAAATAATGAGGTTAAAAGAGAAAACTCATGTGCAATACTCTGCAGGAAGACAGGAGAATGAAACATGATGCCTAAGTGCAAACAATGCCCTCTTCAGGTAAGGGAAGATGCTAATGAACTTTTAGAAAAAAGACAATTGCAATGGGTATTCTTACTGCCTTGACTGAGCAATACATGTACATAATTCAACCTATAAACTAGCTGGATGGTCAGACAGCAACCTGAATTGCTTTTGCACCCTTTTCCTTGCATCAAGTACAAAATGTAGTAATTGTCTGTTCGATTTAATAAAAACTGTATGACTGCAGTAATTTCTTTAATTTGCCTGTGCCTGCCATTACTAGATGATGGATAGTCTAGAGAGCAATTGCTATTCTTGGAGGGACATGGGCATTCATTAAGAAGGGTGAGTACTTGATGTACCAGAGGAGAGGGAAGTTCTGAGATTTTTAGATGCTACTAGTAAGATGAGGGTGAGCATAAGACAAGGAAGGGCAAGTGATGATGCGCAAAACTGGTAAACTCAGCTAGAGATGATAATGTGGGTTTCACTATGTGCAGGTTCTCAGAAAGCATTTTTTCCATTTCACAGTGTCATTTTTTCACCACCGTATTGCAAAGTGAAATTAGTATATTTAAATTGGATGGGTATGTGGGCCATGTCTCCCACATGGTTGTGGATTTTATTCTGTTTTTCATAGGTTTTTTTAAAGTTACACTTCTTGACGGTGAAAAAATAATGAAGTGTGACTATTCTTAGATATCTCATTGAAACATAAGAAACTCATCCTGCTGTGAATTCCACTGTGAGTATGCATATTCCTCCACATGTCTTGTGAAGGCTATCACATAGACGTGACTGGGCAAAGTGAAGTGGATATCCCATGCTCATATCCTGCATGATATACATCTCAGTCTCCAGTGGGTGTCATCACTGCAGCAGACCAGACCATCTGCCTCCCCCAGCAGGGCTGAACTGGCCTAAGCTTACCACTCTTCTAGTACCCAAGTCCCTAGTCAGTTGGAGGTCATCTGGATCACAATCAGAGTTTCATCCCTTTGCAACATGAAGCCCACATAACAGGACTTTTTTTCCACAATAACAGATGGATCCTATCTTAAGGCACCCTCTACAGAATACAGGGGAATAGCTGGGGATACTTATGTCTTTTGATAAGTGCTGCATGAGGTGTAGGATAAATTTCTCGTTACCTTCAGAATTTTGTAGAGTCTAACTCCTATGACAAGTAGTAGAAGTAGTGATAGCATTAATTAAGCAGATAGGTTAGACAAATATCAGAGCTATGGGTGTGTTTTAGTCTGACAGATTTGGAAATCAATATTTAGATAAAGAAGGGATAAAAGAAAGAGATTAGACTTTTGCCTCTCTCTCCAAGTTTGTCTAGAAGATGGAGTCTACTGACTAGAACATTCAAGTGGCACCATCTTCAAGCATGTTTTAAGTTCAGTGGATAATATAGGAAAGAAGAGCTACTCATAGCCACGTCCAAGCCCATGGTAAAAGAGCAGGACATCTAGACCTCCAGATAATGGTAGTGTATGTTTTCAACAAGGTAGTACTTACACATAATTCCGTACGCAGACTCAGGTCTGGAAGTATGAAAGATATGATTAGATGCAAATGTTCTAATAGAAGCATTTTTGACTAGGGGAGATCTCAGTTTATAAAATACATTTTTATTAATCAATGCATTATTATTTACCAGTACCTTACTATGTCATATCACAGCCACTGGTATTGCAGTATCAGCAACAACAACCTAGCTGATGGGACTGACCTTCAGCTATTGATGCAGCTGTAATGGGGTATGAAGGAATTCACAATAACATAGTAACACAAAATTAAAAAAATAAAGCACAGGGGTGTAATCACTGCAATGCATATAATGAATTTGAATTCTCACATCACTCTGGATCATAAAAGATTCACATCTCCATCCTGCATAGACCTACACAGAAAAATGTTGCATCTTCAGTGTAATGTTACTGACCAATCACTTCAGAATGCCACTGATATTTGCATTTATCTACATAATTGTAACATACTGTGGCTGAAAACTAACTGCAATATTCCACTCCACCTACCTCAAAAAGAACATCAAAATAAATAAATAAACTCATCATATATCTAATTTACTCAAAACACACCCACCCAATATGAACCTGGATGTTTCCATTCCAAAATTCCAAAACACAACTCTCACTACACCCCAGTAAACACGGCTGTTGACACTATGTATTACCTATTTATTAGATCTGATGAATAACCACTTAGCATATTACTGTGTTAATCCATGGTCTTAAGAAACACAAAAGCACAGAATTCAGTGAGGATGAACAGAAATACCACCCTGTTTAACTTTCATCAGACTGAAAGCATTTTTGTTATGATCCTGCAGTATTCTCTACCCTTTCAAATGAGAGACTTTTGTGTAATGTTATACGATTAGACATCTTAGTTTAGAAACACTGGTGGGCACGTGTATGCGTTTATTATGTCTGGGCATCTTTTAAGCTCTTCTTTGTCTAAATATTGATTGTATAATAGAACATCTTGGCACTATAAAAATGCTTCATGATTTGATTTTAAGTTGATATGACAGAAGGCAGTACATTGGTTGAAGAGTTAGATATCACACTTGAGTGCTTCTAAGATTCTCATACTAACAGATACAGGATTTACTATGTAGCTATGCAGTTGGTGAACAAAGGCAGGTTCATGGCAACAGCCATTTATTCAACTTTGCCCACATATATTACTGTATTTTGTGTGACCTGAAGAAGAAGTTTTTTTAGGAGGACTCAATCACTGACTGACAAATATCCTTGAATAGCTTCTGGTGGGCTTTATTTTTAGACAGGCTATAAAGGTGGTATTTTATCTTTGGAGAAAGAACACTGAGCAAGAAAAACACTTTTCTCAAGTAAAACCAAAACATGTTTTATTTATAAAAGCATCTGCAGTGTAGGTTTGCTCTTTGAATCAATAAACAAACACAAACCAAATAGGAGTGCATTTTCTAACAGCTACTTTACAAAAGACATTACTTTTATGGGTAAAACAGCAGAAAACCAGAAAGTCTGAAAGAATGGTGCCTAGCTAATGCCAAGAATATAGCATGTAAGTCTTTTGTCAGTAAAGGCACAAAGCCTTAAAGGGATAACAACAGAGACAATGCAGTATGATGCTTGAATGACAAATAAAGGATGAATAATCTAAGATGTAAACATCCAAAATGAAGAGATAATAACACAGGAAGGAAAATAGCAAATTAGCATAACTCATTTTAAAAGGCAGTTGAACTAAAGCAGTACACCTGAGACCAGCCATAATAATAAAGCTACACAGATCTAGATAATTTATTACAAAAGGCTTTTACTAGGTGCAGTGTGTACTATTTTATAACTTGTAAAGGATGTACAGCCACAGCTCAGACAAAAACAAGAACCTAATGCAACTGTGTACAGCTAAATACCACAGCAAGTCTCTGCATTATAGCTGTTTAAGATGAAGTAATCATAGTTTGACCAATAGACAGAGTTGGTAGCACTGATTTCAGGGTGAAGTATAAAATGTCAAAGTAATGCAGATTAGTGGTTGCTATTTTTCTACAAGTATGATATTATTTTTATGACCACTTGTATGGATGCATGCATATATGATATGAAAAAAAACAAAATTAGTGATTTAACTTATTTATTTACATTTGTAGCACGGATTCAAATGCATCTTTTTAAGACATGGTCCATGAGAACTGCTGAAGTGATTTGATGAAAGCCATACAGTAGGCACATGTTGGCTGAGTGAATCAAACCCTGGACTACAGGAAGCAATTTATTAACAGTTTATTGCTTTAATGTTTGCACTAACTGCTAAACAGAATGCTATCAGGCAAAAAAGCTGATCATTTCAAACCTACTCTTAGTTTCATTTGAATGGTCATTTCATTATATGAGAGGAAATATGACTACAAGGAAACAACTCACATGAGCCACAGCAGATCACGTGAACTCAACCTAGATAGCATGCATAAGTCAGAAGTGAACCCACCCACCATTACACCTAGTGGTAATAGCATTAACTACTACTTTAGTGGTAAAGCCAACCTGCAGTTCACTATTTGTGAGACCCTATTGTTAGCCTGTTCTGACAATGTGACATATTTAGCAGTGTGACACAAAATCATTTAGTTTTAGCAAGTGGGGCCACCTTTGGAGGTGCAAAACATAACTTTTAGAAGAAGGTTGATCAGAGACTGTGGTCACATTTTAAGGCTTTGCACATGCTGTCACAGGGGTCTGTGTGTGCTGGCATTTTCTAAAGCATCTAAATTAGATGCTGTGAAAAGAAAGGACATATTAGTGTACCATTATCCTAACAGGTCTAAAACTCAAGTCTGCTAGATGTGCTAATCTAATTGTGAAGTTTTAGGCTCACACATCAAGACAATACTGACGGCTAGTGCAGAAGCAATAACACAGAGTAATCTAAACAGATTTTCTGAAAGAAGATAAAAGGCTGGGGATGGTGCAGCAAAGGCTGAGAAATACTTCTATAACAGCAGCTCTGATATCATACATCAGAGCACACCATAAACTGTGAACGGCAAACTGAAGCAAAGTGGCTCATGAGATGCAGAAACACCTTTATTCTGCACACACAGTTAACAAGCTTATGTTCTGAAAAGCATTGCTTCATGTCGTGATGATATATTTTCAGCATAAAACGTTATAATTTTATTATGCTGACTGAACAGTTTTCTGAGTTTCTTCAACAAGTTTGTTTCAACAATTAAGAAAAAAATTTAATCTCTTCCTCATTTTTTAGCAGTGATAAAAAAAACACCATGAAATGTTCATTTACTATGTGAGCAGTAACTCAAAGTACATGCTAGCATTTACTTAATGATGGCACCTGATTCATGAAATTCATCTTGCTTGGAACACAAACATAGTTTGGGGTTAGAAACAAGAATACACTTGCCTGAACACACTGTTAAATACATTTAGCTCTTCTATCATCCTGCAAGCAACAATAGCTTTATGGGGCAGAAAGAAAATGTACTGTTTACAACACAGATGACCTGAGTTTTATTAGTGGTCTCAGCCAATGAGGAGTCAGCTAGGGAAATGGGCATGAGCAAGCACTTTGTCAGCTTCCTGTTCTGGGGAAGAGAAAGGATTCCTTGTGAGGGCTGCCACCCCATGGTAGAAACAGTAGAGTAGCTCTTCTGAAATAAATAAAAAAACAGGAAAATGCACAGGCTGAACAACCAATGAATTAAAGTCCATGCTAACACCATAGCAAACTGGTACATGATGGTGGAATTATCTCTATTGCATAAAACAAACGCAATCCTCTCAGTTTTGAGATGGCAACATAATATTATACCAGGTCCCCTAGATTTCCTTTCTCTCCTTCAGGTTCTCTCTAATTCCAAGGATTTCAAAACTGTTCCCCATGCTTTAGTCGGTCCCTGTTCTTTGAATGTAAGTTAGTCAAGTGTAGGGGTTATAGGTAGTGAAACAAAGGAAGGATAAAGGATAATGTTGATGGCAGACAGGAGGATAGCAAACCAAACATTTTCTGAAAAATCATTAAGTAAATAACCCTTCAAATTCAGTGTTTTGGGAACTCCAGAAATTTGTCTAAAATTACAACTAAAAGCCCCTTACAACCTAGCCAATCTGTGTTCAACTAGCAGGAAGAACAGTGGAGGGTGTGGAACAGGAAGACAGGAGGGAGAAGCTGATGCTGGCTTTTCATCCTGGGGATAGGGGGGCAGCTCTGGTCTACTGTTTGAATGGCACCAAAGCCTATGAATAATTAGTACATAGTTGCGTGTACAACATACAAGGTCAAGCAGATATTACAGAGCTCAAGAATTCTTCTGACTGGAAAAA
>NC_056745.1:1230510871-1230540871 GCF_019279795.1 Protopterus annectens
ATGTTTTTTTTTACCTGTCCCATAAAAGCACATATCACATTAAATTAATAGAGTTTTACTGGTATGGAATCTTGCTGGTTGAGGGGGCTGCATGTAGGCCCACAGCTGTTGGTGTATTTTAGGGGCTGTAATTTTGGAGTGCTGCATTGGGCAGTGGCAGTGTTTAACAGTGTGGGTGGAGTAGTTTCCTCTTGCCATCACTGTTGTTCAATGTCAGAGTTAGTATATATAAGGTAGTTGGGGAGTGGGAAATGTAGACCCCACACAGGATGCATGGGGTTGCCCTATGTGAACAAAAGCATAAAGAAAAAAAATTGTTTACAAAATTTAATAGAGCTAGAATTCATCTGTTTTTTGACGCATCAACTACCATTGAAGCAGCATTTTGACAAACTGTCATGAATGCATATCTATCCATCTAGTGTATGTAAAAATGCATGATAATTTTAACAAAACTGAAAATAACAAATGAGACAAGGAAGAGGAATAGCTTTGTCATGCAGCACTACCCGTTTTCTCCAACACACTCCCTCTCAAAGTTAAGCTGTGTGACACACTCTCTGCCTTTGAAAAGGAGCTGAACAACTAGATGGTTATTCATAAATTTGCTCCTGGTATGACTAGACTGGTCCTGCTGTGAGGAGGTTGGGGGGGGGGGGCAGAACGGTTTATGCATTGCATTAACCTCAGCAGCAACATACTTTTTCTGATGCAGTCATCTCAGCTGTCCAATATCACTAAGAATTTGGTCAACTCAGTGATACGATCTTTACGTCATCGGACAGCCTTGATTTCCTGTCACTGTGTCTGTGGTGACTAAGTGTCCTTCCAACATCCACATAGCTTTTCTCCAGATACTCCTGTTTCTTCTCATTTCATCAAAGCATACTGGTCAGTTGGCGACTCTAAATCATCCATAGATGTTTTAATTACCCTTTCACTTGTGATTCCAGTCATGGTTGTAAACATTCATGGACAAGCCCATTTCTGTAGTTAAAATGTTAAATAAATTAATGTTTTGTGGTTGCTCATCATTGTGACAAAGGGAGATTCTGCCAGTACAGCTATCTAGAATTTCGTAAATAATTATATGTTATTTGTGAATATCAACATGACCTATATAAGATGCTTGTGTTACAACTGTGTTTGAACTGTATGTCATGTCTATATCAAACTGCTGGCACAGAAGTGGGTGTTAAAAGGTATTTTATAAAGTGCTTCTGCTTGAAATGTAACCATAGTGTGCCCTACTGGAATACAACAGAAATGTACATGCACTATTCTAACTGTTTGTTTATATATTTTAACAGTAGAAACTGGAATACTGGAGGTTAACTTCAGAAAAATAGTTGAAATCAAATTACTTTATGGCTATACAATAAAATATGGTATCTTTCAGTTTTCAATGAACTAGAGATACAGAATCTGTGCTGAGAAGTTTTCCGTATTGCCTTTTAGGTGAAATAATTACTAGTTTTGAAATATGGAGGAAAGTAATTGTTTTCTGACTTCCAGCATCTGCCAAAGATCTGAGGTCTATGTATTTTCACAGGTAGATGTTAAATACTGCCAAGCTTCTAGCAGTGGGGATTTCACATGGGATAGAGTCAGATGACAAGAAATGATATCATTCTGCAAGCCATCTCAGCAGTAATATTTGAGATATTAGTTTGAGAACTCTCTGAGAGAGACAGTGCATTCTATATTCTGTCTTGGACCTGACAAGAACCATTCACCACATATCTGCCTTGCTCTATAAGTTAGTTTCTAGGGAATAGTATAATTCTCTTAGATACAGTCAGGAATATAGTAAAGCTTAGCTTAGATATTTTTGTTTATTTATTTGAGACTTTCCTGCAATGCTGTTTTAAATATTTCCCATGGTTTTGAACTCTGGAGTGACTGTTAATACATACTGATTATTTATTTTATTGTTATTTTATTATTTATTATTACATATATTTAAAGCTTTCATTGTAGCTGATCTGTGTAGAGATATTTAAGTTTTGAGAGTACTTACATATTTATTTGGTGGCACTGCATGGGACACTCGTAATAGCCTTGGTTTTGGTCATACTACCATTTGTATTAATATTAATATTACACAGTAAGATTGGACACCCTTTGTTAAGGGCCTTAAAGTAGCTGATAAGGAGTTGGCTGGTGGCAGTGATAACTTCCTTATAGTCTGGGCAAAAGGGGGTATAGCTAGTAAACCTGTGCCAGCCTTTCCCAGGTGTGTGTGTGTGTGTGTGTGTTTGTGTGTGTGTGTGTGTGTGTGTGTGTGTGTAAATGTCATTATATATAATTACTACAGGATACTATTATCTGACCACACAGTAAGAAAGGTTTTCTCATCACTGCCAGTGGTCTCCCATGGAAACGTTTCTAAACGGCAAGATAAGATTATGTGCTTTAGGTACCTTTTCTATAGGGAACAAAGTTACTTGATTATGAGAAGTGAGGCACCATTCAACGTGTCTCTTTCTTGATGATTGCCTAAGGATACGTGTTCATAGGTGAATATGGAACATTAAGCTTTAGAAGTTTACATCCAAGGATAGATTTGACTATCATTACATAGGTACAAAGGTTCATAGGTCTGATGACCACTGGGCCATTTCAAGGCTAGCCAGGCATCCCAGATCTCTGACAAATTCTGATAACTTTGGTAAATGTAAGTAGGGGCTTAGGAGATAAAACATTTACAAGCAGGTCCATTTGAGATGAATTATTTATAGGCTGCCTGTGACCATTAGAGACACAGGTGATAAACTATGGATGGGTTTCCTATACCTCATCCATTTCTTAAAGTTACACTTGAATAGGGTGAAGGAGTGTAGAGCACAGTGTGTGATGTGCCTTTAATAAGCATAAGAAGTGATGAACGTGCATGTATAAATAACGGGCACATGTTGTACCTACTGCCATTTTGAAAGTGCAGCCAGACAGTAAGCATGTGAGAATGAATGTAGTTAGTTTGTATATAAGTAACCTAAGCTGAAGTCAAAAGCTATAACCATAATATGTTTGTACATAACAAAGCTGCTTGAATAGAACCCATGAAGACTCATGTATTACAACAAAGACAAGATGAGCGATATGATATCAGAACCGGGATTCCAAAGAATGATATTCAGAGCCATGTGGTGCAGAGATAACAGTGAAGGTAAATTAAGACAAACGAACATGAGAAAGAGCCAGAAAAGAACCAAAGGTAATGAAAACTTGCACAGTTTACTTTATAAAAAAGATAAAACAGAGCATTAAAAGGGCATAAACCACATTATTAAACATGTGAGAGGCATAAAAGGTTTACTACTTAAGCAAAATATTTGAGATTAAGATATTAAAGCAAAATGAGTATGTTTAAAGCAAAGCAGGTATATGTAAAGTGAAACAAACGTGTTTAACGCAAAATGGGCATGTTAAGAGTAAAAACAAGCATAACAAAAAGTACAATGGGCATGAAAAGAGATTAAACAAGCAAAACAAGTATAACAAGGGTAAAAAAAGGCACATTAAGCATAAAGAAAAGCAAGACGACTAAATGGTTTTCGGCAAAGTGCTGTGTTTTGGCATAACTACGACTGTGTATTGTATCAAGGGCATAACTTGAGTAAAAGTGCTTATTGCTGTATATGTATTCTGAAGAGTTTATCTGTGTGCAAAGTGCAACTATTTTGTAAAGTACAGAGTACAGCCATTTTGAAAAGTTTCTTGTGCTATTTCCAAAGTACCGCCATTACAGAGTGTTTCTTGTGCTGTAAAGAATTATCTCTGTCAAATGGCAGTCTTCCTACTCTACATTTCTACCTATTCACACTGGTGTACCACAGAGCTCTATCCTGGGGCCACGTCTTTTAACATCTTTACCAATGACCTCCACTTTTCTACTACCCACTCAACTGTCATACAATATGCAGACGATTCTATTTTGATCACTCAACTTCATACACTTAGACAACAACCCTTTCTCTCAGTGGAAAGCTAGTTTAATGAAAATCAACTTATTCTGAATCCAAAAAAAAAAAAAACAAAACTTCTCCTTTTCCTTCCTAAGGCTAGTGATCACCTAATGCTCTCCTTCTCTATCACTTCTTAAATAAAACCATCATTAATGCTGAAACCCACACAAAATTACTAAGGATGAGAATTGATGATCAGCTATAATTTGACTTGCATATCAAACAATCAATTAAGAAAACCAACCAAAAACTTGGTCTTTTATATCGAAATAAAAAATTTCTGTCTCCTGATACCAAACTATCCTTGGCACAAGCCTACTTACTCCCAAGTCTCTTTTATGGAACCCCAGCGCTTACTAACCTTCAGTCCTGCTCCCTGTCTAAACTGGAGCAAACTTATAAAAAAATCGCTAAATTTGCAGCTAACTTACCTAATTCAACACACCATTGCCTCGCTCTTAAAAAACTCCACTGGAACGAACTTTCTCATCAATTCAAAAGAGCATTCATTTTCTTAAACCTAGATGGGTCAGAGACTATTGAAAGAGAGTGTTCATCTGTGTATGCACCAGCAATATATGAGGGAGAAGGTGAAAATCATCACATTATTGTATAGTCTGAATCAAGAGAAGACTCTGAGTGTTTGAAGTGCAGATTCAGAAAAATGTGCAACCCCCAGGCAAATATGACATTAGAGAAGCATTTGTTTTATACAAGAGATCAGAAACCAAGGGAAACTTTTGCAGTTTATATTACTGACCTAAGAAACAAAGTTAAAACATGTCAGTCTGATGACTTAAAAGATGAGTTCATAAAGGACAGGCTTGTGTGTGGTATTAATAGTACTGCTGTGAGAAAAAGTTTGCTTTGTGATAGTGATTTAACATTGAGTAAAGCCATTGAGATTTGTCAAATCCATGAAGTTACAGAACGACACACAAATATGCTTGCAAGTGATATGAGCATGATTTCAGCAGGCTCCACAGCAAATGTAGATAGCATGCAACATGTGGCAAACAGAAGCAGGCCTAAGCATTTGGCACCTACAGCCCTTGCTAGTTCACTAGGGAAACCATGTAGTTTTCCAGCAAGTTCTACGAAAGGAACATGCTCAGTGCAGTACAAGCATATGTCAGCAAAACCCAACTCCAGCTTTATTGTTAACTGTAGCAATTGTGGTGGCAATCATGACTCTAAAATAGAAAATGCTTAATATTTGGTCAGCAATGCCACAACTGTAAAAAACTGAACTGTTTTCAAAAGTTTTGCAACTCAAGTAAGCCCCACGCAGTTACAAAGAAAGGTCACTCAAAAAAGCAGACTGATCAAGCGGAGTTGTAGCAGTCCACTTTCTATGTAGATGGTGTATCAGTAATTGGGGAAAGGGTCGACGCAGTGAATTAATTGGCAAAGAACAAAGTGTTTTGTATTGTCCAGATCAATGGTAAATCCACCGAGCTCAAAGTAGACACTGGTTCAAAGTGTAATGTTATACCTGCAGACATATTTACCAAGGTGAGAAGTAACGAGCAACTCAATGTGGCTAGTTGTGTGAAACTTGTTGCTTATGGAGGTGAAGAATTTCAAACTGAAGTCTCAGTAGTACTTTCATGTTATTTGGCTAAGGACTGCTACAGCTTATTTTATTTAGTTCAAAGACCTGTGTCGTCATTATTGGGTCTCAGAGGCAGTTTGAGAATGAATCTGCTTTCTTTTACCAAAAAGGTTCATCATATAAGCGCATATCCTAGTTCTAATTTTTCTGAAGCCATTTTCTCAGACTATGTTGATGTTATCGAAGACAAGTTGGGCAAATCTCCATTTGTGTATTCTAAGAAGTCAGACCCAGAGGTCAGTCCAGTAGTCAGACCAGCAAGAAAAGTTCCAATAGCTATGCAAGATAAAGTCAAAGCTCAATTAGATAAAATGGTACAGCAAGGTGTAATTTGTCCAGTTACAGAACCAACTTAATGGCTGTTGTCCATGGTAGCAGCCCACAAGAAAGGTTCAGATGAAATCAGCATATGCATTGACCCAAGAGATTTGAACAAAGCATTAAAGAGACCACATTATCCAATGCGTACAGCCGAAGAGGTCACAGCCCTAATACCGTATGCCCTTGTTTTTTCTGTCTTGGATGCAAAAAGTTCACTTTGGCAAGTGATGCTTGATCACAAATCCTGATTACTGACAACTTTTGGTACCCAGTTTGGCAGATATAGATTCCTGAGGATGGCATTTGGAATACATTCTGCAAGTCAAGTTTTCCAGCATGCGATGAATAACATTTTTTAGGTTATCCTTGTGCCATAATAGTAGATGATTTATTGGTTGGATGCACTGGTGAAGCAGTGCATGACAGAAACCTTAAGAGAGTTCTAGACAGACCAATAGAAGTGAACTTAAAGCTCAATCTTCTGAAGTGCAAATTCAGACTACCAGAAGTTACATATGTAGATCATTTATTTACCAGCACTGGCTTAAGACCAAACCTATCTAAGCAAGCAGCTATTCTTGAAATGTCAGCACCAAATAATATTCAAGTTCTACAACATTTCCTTGGCATGGTGAACTATCTAAGCAGGTTCATACCAGACTTCAGTGAGTTGACAGCACCTTTAAGAGAGCTAATGTGCAAAAATGTTACATGGTCTTGGTTGGAACAGCACCAGAAGGCATTTGAAAACCTTAAGCAGAAAATTGCCACCCAACCTACATTAAGATACTTTGATGTGAATAAGACAGTCAGTCTTTCCTGTGATGCTTCAAAATTTGGTCTTGGTGCAGTTATTCTTCATGAAGGCAGACCAGTAGCCTATGCATCTACAACACTTACCCAAACTGAGATGCAGTATGCTCAAACTGACAAAGAATTTTTGGGAATAATATTTGCATATTCAAAGTTTCATGATTATATCTATGGCCAAGCTATTCAAATTGAAACTGATTACCAACCTCTAGTTACTATTCTAAAGAAGCCTATGCATTCCGCTCCAGCAAGATTACAAAGAATGATGCTCAAACTACAAAAGTACAACTTCAAAATGATCTATACAAAAGTCAAACTTCTTTGTCTGGCTGATATCCTTTCCAGATTACCCAGAAATACTATGGGACAGCTTGATACAGAGAATTTTGACTTTGCCATAATGACAGTGTGTAATTTTTCTACCACAAGGCTTGATGAGCTGAGAGATCATACAAGACTGATCCAATTTTGCAAACACTCAACCACTACATTAATCCTGGATGGCCGTCAAAGCAATCTAGTGTACTACCTGAAGTGCAAACCTATTTTCCTTCAGAGATGAGATGTTGATGGAAGATGGCATTATTCTCAAAGGTCCTAAAATTGTTGTTGCTGCTTCTTTACAACATGAATATATGCAGATTTTGCATCGTGGTCACCCAGGTTCTGACTACCAAAAGAAGGGTGAGAGAACTAGTATCTTGGCCTTCACTAGAGAAAGACATTCATGTATTTTCTTCATGTTGAGTATAAAATAGTACTAAACCGCGTTTACAAAGAGTACTACTTTGGCTAAGTCAAGTTCCTGAACTAACTTGGTCAACAGCTGCCATTGACATATTCTTGTGGAACCATCAGCATTACTTAGTATTGGTAGAATGCTATTCGAACTTGTTTGCGATTGACTTACTACCTAATCTAACATCAACTACTGTTATTACCAAATTGAAATGTCATTTCTCACTCCATGGTAGTCCACACAAAGTTATTTCTGACAATGGTACTCAATTTACTAGTCAGTTATTTCACAAATTTGCAAGCGAATGGGACTTTGTATATGTTAGGGTCTATATTAGTCAAACAAACGCTTAAATGTTCATCTCTAAAGGTCGACCTTTAGAGATTAAACAGTTAAGTGTTCGAATATCTTTAAAAATTAAAAAAAAAATAAATATAAGTAAAACAAAAAAAAAACTAAAGGGTGTAAGCAGGGGGCAAGCCCACCTGCACCCCCCACAGCCGCTGCTACTTAAATATACCAACTCCAAGATTGCGCTACAGTGAAAGGAATGGGAAATTTCCCATTTCCGCTCTGCCATGCACTGAAGTGCGATCTCAGAGTTGGTATATTTAAGTAGGGGGTGCAGGGGGGCTTGTCCCCCCCCCGCTAAAACCCTTTCACTTTACCTTTTTTTTTTCTTTGTTTTATAACATTTTCAAACACTTAAATGTTCGATCTCTAAAGGTCGACCTTTAGAGATTCGAACATTTAAGCATTCGTCAATGTAATATAGACCCATATGTTACTAGTAATCCAGAATGTCCACAGTCTAGCTGAATGTGCAGTGCAGAGTGCAAAGCAATTACTTGAAAAGTAAGATGCACTTACTTGAAAGGTCAAAGCAAGATAATACCCATGCCTTTTTGAATCGACTTAATCTCAGAAATATACCCCCGTGACGATATACTTGGTTCACCTGCTCAGAGACTACTATCCAGGCAAACCAGAACAACATTGCCTATTATTTCCAGTTTATTGAGGCCTAAAGCTAAAACAACAGAACCATCAGACCCCAATTTTTCAAGAAGAGTTCTATCAAGAAGTCCAATTATGACAAATCAAGTAGATTTCTTCTTCCATTGAAAAAGGAGAGAAAGTGAGGATACAAACGGTGAAAAGTTTCAATTGGATTGGTCAGGTAACAGGTATATGTACAGAGCTGAGATACTACTTTGTATAATCCGAGGGTGTGGAGTACAGGTGGAAACGCAGGCATCTCCTCCCTGTACCAGAATTGTTATCGCAACTTGTAGACTCTAGATCTCAGAGTAACCCAGACATTGTTCTTGTTCCAGAACAGGTCATACCATCTGACTCCAGTCCTGAGACTGTTCCCAGTATTCCAAAGATTGAACATTCAAAAGAGACAGCTCCAGTTGCTAATCCTGATTCCCAGCTTTACATCACACGATTTGATTGCACATCCAGACCAGATGTGAGATACACAGCGACTTAGACATAACTGTATATACATACATAGTTTTGTATAATGCATGACAAAAAAAGCTATTCACATCACTTGTATGTTAACTGATATCCTGTGCATCACACATTCTAAAAACAGGGAGGATGTAGAGCACAGTGAGTGATGTGTCTTTAAGAAGCACAGCAAGCGATGAACATGAATGTATAAATAGTGGCACGTGTTGTACCTACTGCCATTTTGAAAGTGCAGGCAGAGAGTAAGAATGTGAGAATGAATGTAGATAGTTTGTATAGAGGTTACCTAAGTTGAAGTTAATATCTATAACCATAATGTGTTTATACATAATAAAGCTGCTTGAATAGAACCCAAGAAGACTCATCTATTACATCTAAGACAAGATGGCAAGATGAGAGACAAGGAGGAACTCTCCTTCACATGGATAGAGAGCCAGTTCCAAAGAAGGGGTAGTCTCTCAGATACATACCTGTCTATCAAGCAGGTCTGATTTAAGTCATCGGCAAGGATTAAGTCTTTAGAATGGGTAATTCTGCTGCTATTTGTTTTGTGGAAATGCAGGAGTCCATAAGAATAGGGTACAACAATGCCTTGTATGCCAGGCCTAGATCTCCCATAAACAGCATGTAGGAGACACAATACAAGGACAGGGCTTTGAGGCAGTCTTCAGAGAACATGTTATTTATGCCCTGTATTCTTAGGTTCATATGTTCATAGGTAGGTACTAGGCTATCTGCCCGAAGGCATTTATAAGCCTAGCCAGAATGTGTTGACTTTCGCCGCCCCCTTAGATTAGTTCCCTGTGCCTCTGTCCAGCAGAGCTACTGAAGTATTCCCTGGGGTAACCTTTCTGTTTCCCATCCACTCGTCAAAGTTTCTCTTGAAGAGTGTTAGCGAGAAGCTCTGCCTAATGTAGATTGAAATCTTGTTCCAAAGCATGGGAAGTCTCTGGGACAGGAATCTATCCCTCCAGCACATTCTATTTATTGTTGTGGTGAGGTTTAGATCCCTAGAGCGTGTGGCTCGAGGGGATATGGTTTTCTTTAGGTGGAGCATACTCATCAGTTCTGGGTTGGACATTGCCTTGTATGTCAGGCAGAGATCACCTCTGAGTATGTGGTATACAACCGAGTACAGCTGGAGTTTCTTCAGTCGAGCTGCACAGGGCATTTGTTTGAGGCCAGTGATCCTCTTGGTGAGGTACTTCTGTGGTCTTTCCAGCTGTTGCAGGTGACTTGTAAGGTACATCCCAAATGGGGAGTTGTACTCTATGATGGGTCTGATGAGTGATGAGTAGAGGGGCGCAATGACCTCTTTTGATCTGAATGTGAAAGCTTTTGTGATTAGGTGGGTCACAAAGAATGATTGTCTAACCACTTTGGCAATGTGATTATCAAAAGAGAGATTAATATCTATTTGGGTCCCCAGATCCCTTATTACACCTTTCATATTTAGGGGACTACTACCTATGTGGTAGTTTGTGGGTACTTTTTTTTTTTCCAAAGGGGATGACTATGCACTTTTTGGCATTTAGCTTAAGGCCATGATTTTGACACCAGGTATCTGTCTCAGTGGCACCCTTTTGGAGGATGTCTGTGTCAGCCGGAGAGTCAATTATAGCTCCTAGTTTGCAGTTGTCTGCGAACTTGGTTAGCCATAGTCCTCCTGTGCTTGCCTGTACCTCTGAGGAGTATATGCCGAACAGGATGGGTCCTAGGACTGAGCCCTGGGGAATGCCACTTGTAACCGGTTTAGAGTCAGACCTAGCTCCCACAACTCTCACCATGTGGGTTCTGTCTGTGAGCCAGCTGCCAACCCATCGTGTGACGTGGGGGTTTATGTGCAGGCTGGTGAGCTTGTCTATAATACCAGAATAGGGAATGGTGTTGAAGGCCTTTGCGAGGTCTAGGTAGGCTGTGTGTACCACCTTTCCCTCATTTATAGCCTTAGTAACTGTCTCAAAGAAGTCCACCAGGTTCAGGATGCATGATCTGCCCTTAACAAAGCTGAACTGGGTAGGGTCCAGTGTTTGGAGGTTCCCAATGTCTCTATTAACGAGTTCCATGATGGTGCACTCCACAGCCTTGCAGACCAAGCTAGTCAGGCTTATAGGGCAATAGTTCCCAGGGTCTATTGTGGCTCCACCTTTATGGAGTGCAATAACCATTGCTGTGTGCCACTCTATGGGTACATAGCCTGTGGAGAAGCTGAGTTTGAACAGTGTATTTAGGTGAGGGGTTAGTTCATTTTTGAGCTCATGTAGTATGCAGTCTAGGACACCGTCCAGTCCCACTGATGCTGTATTTTTGGCTTTGGAGAAGGCTGTTTTAACCTGAGTGTCTGTGATTTCAGGGACTCTACATTCTTCTGGTATGGTTATGGGCCATTTTGGGGGTGAGAGGGGGGTGAAGTTTGAACTGAACCTGTCTGCCAGGATGTTGGCGATATCAGTCAGTTCAGTGTATTTTGTGCCATTCTGCACTAACTCTGAGAAGATCTGAACATTGCCACCTAGATTCTCGCCATAGCTAAAGACTGCCTTGAAGTTATCTTTGGAGTCCTTGGCAATTTTTCTTTCGAAGCTCACCTTGGATGATTTTATGAGGGATTGTAGTTTCTTGCTTATACTGATCAGGGATGTCTTCCCTTCTTGGGATTTTACTCTTTTCTGTACTAGTTTCCTCCTTCTATTGTATAGCTTGTTTATGGCAGGAGTCCACCAGACTGGTTTCCTTTTCTTGGAGGGGTGAGTCTTGGTTTTGCTTGGGATAGCATGATCCATGCATTCTTGTAGGTGCCCATAGAATGCATTAGTAAAGGATTTTGCAGCTTGGACAGCATTATCCTTTAGCATGGGGGCTTTGAAACTTTCCACCTCGATCTTAAGTAACATGAAGTTTGATTTTGAAAGTTTTTCATGGTGGTTTCCTTGTCCAGGGGTGGAGGGGATGTGGATACCCAAAGTGATTTGTTTATGGTCAGATCTAACCAGTGATGGGTTGATATCCAGTGTGGAACACCGGTCACCCATGTTGGTGATGACCAGGTCCAATATGTTGTCACCTCTGGTGGGAGTGTTGACCAGTTGATCAAGGGCATTTGAGTTTATAAATTCTAGGAAATGTTGGGCGAGGGAGTTAGTACTTGAGTAGTTCTCCCAGTTAATGTTTGGGTAATTGAAATTACCCAATATCAGGGTGTTTGGTAGGACCTTTATGGTTCCCAGTGTTTCCAGAAACAGGGAATGAGGGTCCTGGGACATGGTGAGTGATCTGTAGCAAGCTACAATTTGAATTGCAGTTTTGCCTGTTGCATGTGGATGATCTCTGAAGCATCATGCTGTCCTACTAACCTGGAGGTGTAGGTATCCTTGATGAATATGGATACACCTCTGCCTTTTGTATTTCAGTCCGGGTTCTGTGGCCAAAATGTATGGTATGAGTTGTAACCTGGTAGTGTTGGGGTCTCTCTGGAGCCTTAAACCAGGTTTCTGCTGCTGCACAGATATCGATTTTCTCCATAAAGAGGAGTGGCTCGAGTGCGTGCATTTTGAGGTTTAGACTTCTGGCATTGAGTAGCATTACCCTCAGTTTTTTTTTTTACTTGTGCTATTTACGGCAGTGGGTTTGTCTTTTGGGCCTTGGCTAAAAAAGGCACTATGGAGGTGGCAAGAGCCTTGGCCAGTATTGGAAAGCCTAAGGGTGACAGGTGCAAGCCATCTCTAGCGAAGCAGAGTGGCTTGTCGAGCATGTCATCCCAGGCGGATATATACTGGATCCCCTTTGAATGACACCAGAAACTTAGCCAATTGTTGAAATTGATAATTTTTTCTTTATACTGTGGTATCATTCTTGGCGAGGGCAGAATGCTACTCAGGGTCAGGGTCATACCGGCCTTCGCTACATGATCAGAGATTTCTTCCATGTCTCTTTTCATGTAGTCCAGGGAGGTATAGCTCAGTTCATTCACACCAAAATGGATAATGACAAAGTCATATTTGTACTTGTTCTGGAGTGACCTGAGTGCTTGTGATATGTGGCGGATCCTGGCACCCGACAGGCAGCTAACAGTAACCTTCTCCTTATTCAGCCTAGTGAGTGGGACGTCAGTGTGCCTGACTATAGAGTAACCTAGTACTAGTATGTTGGGTATGTTATTTTGCCTTAAGGGTTGTGATTGCCTGGCACACTGGTTTTGTGAAGTATGTGTTTCATGGTTTGAGTTGGGGGGGGGGGTGGAGGTTGCTTGGATGTCTGCTTTGGAGGTCTCCGTTGCTTTTGCAGATTTTTATTTCGAGCCTCCGAGTATGTTTTCGTATATTCACCAGGGCTGGTGCTTTTAGTGAGGAACCTATGTGGACGTTCCAATCATTGGATATACCTGGTAAGGTAAACACCAAAAGGGGAACTGCACTCAATGATAATGCTCATGAATATGAAATAAATTGTAACAGTAATCTCCTTGGACCTAGATGCCTTTTCTTTGTTTATAAGCTGCACAACAAAGAATAATTTCCTCTACCACAGATATGTTTATTTATTTATTCATTTAACATTTGTTTACCAGAAAGGTCCAACTTGGAACAATGCCAGTTTTCAGTGGAGGCCCAGGGAGAAACACTGTGAATGTCTTTGTACCATGGGAGGAAACCGATGCACCCAGAGAAAACCCACATGAATGCATGGAGGACATGCAGACTGCACAGAAGGCACCCCAGCTGAGAATTGAACTGGAGAACCTCTTACTGTGAGGCAACAACACTACTGCTGCACCACTGCGCCGTGTGTGATGGTCAAAAGCTAGATTACTGTCTGTGTGTCTCCAGGTCTCAACTACTGGGTCGACTCTTAGAAGTGTGTTGTCAATATAATAGTTACCAGGGGTGGTTGACTTCCCGAAGAATACTGTTATGCATTTCTTGGCATTTAGTTGTAGACCATGACTCTGACACAAGTCATTCGTCTGTGTCAGACCTTCTTGGAGAACATCAGTGTTGGTGGAGGATTCTGTGTCTGCTCTTAATTTGCAATCACCTGCAAATTTGATCAGCCAGTGGCCCTTGACATTGGCCTTGACTTCAGAGAAGTAAATAGCAAAAAGAAATAGTCCCAGGACTGATCCCTTAGGGACTCCCCTGATGACTGACCTTTTTGCAGAGGTGGAGTCCCCAATTCAAATGTCTTGGGTCATGTCTTTGACCTAGCTTGCTATCAGCTGGGTGATAGAAGGGGTTTATACCTATTTTCTAATTGAGGTATTGTGTCAAATGCCTTTTCCAGGTCAAAGTAGGCAGTGTGAACCATGTAGCCCTCATCTGTTGCTTTGGTTACCTTCAGAAAGAAGTCCACCAGATTGAGTAGGCAGGATCTGAGACTGACAACACCAAACTGAGTTGGGTCCAGAGTCTGGAGAATTCTTATGTCTTTACTGATCCTATCCATGGTAATTCTTTCCATAGCTTTGCATATCAGACTAGTGAGACTTATGTGTCTGTGGTTTCTAGGGTTTGTAGATAGCCATCTTTGTGCAGAATGATGATGGTTTCTGTTCTCCATTCACAGAGGCATGAAGTCTGTTTGCAGGTTAACATTAAAACATCCATTTCAGAGGGCCTAATGGGCAATGTTTCATGCCATTTAGAAAGCAGTACTGGATATTGCTGGGGTCCATCGACCCTTCCATCTTATTCTTGGCTTTAGACAGGGCATTGAGGACCTATTCCCTAGTAATAGTAGGGGGAGTTATATTTTATGATATTTCCAGATGGGAGGCTTTAAGGGGTAAATTTAGAGATATATCTTCTGTCTCAGTATAGGTGACTCCATTAACAATGAGCTCTGCACACAATTGTGTACTGCATTTGAAGTTGAGGACATGGCTAAAGCATGCCTTGTGGTTGTTCTTGGCCTGGGAGGCCAAATTTACCTCAAATTTGGTTTTGATAGACTGTCTATTGAGTTGTTGGTCATAATTTGATGAGAGAGTGTTTTTATCATGCTGGGTGCTACACCTCCTAATTTTGGCAGTGATTTCCTTCCTTGTGTTATACATCCTGTTGACGTTGTGATTCCATCAGGGTGGCTTGTTTTTTGAGTTAGTTCTGTACTTATTCTTGGTGGGTACAGTTGCCTGTATGCAGCTATTGACATGTTTGTATAGTGTTTCTTTGCACAACTAGGTTTTAGGAGAGCTTGAAATTTTTGCTAGCTTATCATTAAGGAAATGAGCCTTAGAGTATGAATAGTCCAGGGTTAACTGGAGTTCTGTGCATTTTGTGGTCTATCTAACCTTACCAAAAAGGACACCACAGCAGATGGTGTACAGTATTCTCCCATTTTACTGATCACCAGTTCCAGTATGTTTGCACCTCAATTGGCTATTAAGAATATGATCTAGTGAGTTTCTGTTCACAAAATACAGGAATCTCTGTGCCTGCATGTTTGGCATTATATATGATTCCCCGTTAATGGTGGGTTAATTAAACTCGCCCATGAATTTGGTATGGGTTTAGATGGTGAGTGTTTCCATTAAGCTTAAATCCATGTTATGGATTTCCTGGGATATAGAGGGGAACCTATAGCTTGCAAGGAGATGGTATGGGATTTTGACTGTAGTGATTTGAATGTGGAGAAGCTTAAGTGCATTGTCCTGTTTGACCTGTCTTGAGGTATATATTTTTTATGTATATCAAGACACCTCCACTTTTAGTCTCTGTCTGTGTAGTACCTGGTCTAAATGTCAGTAATCACTAACCCTAGAACCTTTAAAATAGCACTAAATGATAACCTCCATAAATCATGGTCATGCTTTTGTAATGATCCAACATAATTCCTGCCCCCCCACCCCATGCTGCTTCCTGAGTAAAACAAAATAACACTACTAATCTGTATGTTGTCCTCTTAGCTTCTACTACCATAGTGTTTTGCCTGACTTTCCTTTACAACTCCTTCCTACCTGGGGTCTTCTTTATATTCTGTACTATAACTTCTCTATGTCTTTCCACTTTATTTATTTTTCCAAGCTGGTAACCTCTTCTTTCATTTATTCTTCCTTCATCTATCATCCTATCTTTACTTGTAAGGGGTTGCACGCTATTATGTCTAACATGTTGTACATTCTCATTATGCTGTTTTACCTGACTTACTTTTGACATATTTATACTGTGTAAACTTAGTTTTTTTTCTTTATATAATTATTATTTACCTGTTATAATTGACCTTATTATTAACTGTTAGCCAATTTGTTCTGTAAAATCTTAGTTCTCTGTAGTTATTTTACCATGTTATTTCCTGTCTTTTTTTACTACTGGAGCTTTTCTCCTCGGGACTCCACTGAAAATGGGGTTTTGCCCAGTCGGAATAACCCGGTTAACAAATGTCAAATAAAATAAATAAAATAATAATAAAATGTGTGGAAGGTATTATAATCTTGCACTGTCTTGGTGCTCTCCACAACATTAAACCATGATTTGGTGACTACATATGTCAGCATTCTCATTTAGATTCCTAGCATTAAGCAGTAACACTTTCAGATTTTCTTGGTTTTGCTTCACTATGTAAGATAAATTTGCAGTTTGGCATTGACTAAAAAAGGCACTTTAGGGAGGATAGTGTTTTAGTTAATATTCAAAAGCCTGGAGCAGTGCAGACTATCCCTGGCAAAGCAGGATGGTCTGTTGACCATCTCCTTCCATGTTGACAAATATTGCACCCCCTTAGAATGCTACCAGAAACTAAGCCAATTATTATTTCCAGTCTTCCTTGTAGAAGGTAGATTACTGCTTAATGCTCGGCTCATACCAGCCTGGGACACATACTCTGAGAGCTCCATGATGTTTCTCTTCATATAGTCTGCGTAGGTACATCTCAGGTCATTTCCATCAACATGGGCTATCTCTGTCCAGTGATCTGACTGTGTACGTAATATAGTGGATCCTGGCCCTTGATAAGCAACTGAACATGACTTTCTCCTTCTCAGCCTCGTGAGAGGGACTTCAGTGTATTGCACAATGGAGTTTCCAAGGACCAAAATGTTGAGTTGTGTGGTGGCTTGCCTTATGGGCTTAGAAGTAGAGGCACTATGAGATGCGGCTGTATGTGTTGATGTGGGTGTTGTTTTGAAAGAGTGTATCTGGGGCTTCTTGGAGCATTTGTAAAATCTGCTTAATCTAGGATGTCTCTGGTGTTTAGAAAGGTTGAATTTAAGTGTTTCAGCATATAGGGGTCTATGTGTCTACCTCATGTCAAATTACTATAAGGGGCGGGAAATTAAGCATGGTGATTTTAAAAACACAACAGCACAAAGGAGGGTAGGTGGGGAAAATTTTAATTTCTTTCTGACTTACAAGGTTCTGGTTGCAGTAAAGCAATGCATATTACGGGAAGGTAATATAAGAAAAAACAAAGTAACCTTTTCATCACAACAGTCCACAGCAGAGTCTGAGCAAGCTTTTCTAGTAAAGCCTTGAAATGTTTTATTTTGCCCCTTAAATACAAAGTTTAATTCCTAGCTCCTCCCTCAGTTCACAGATAATTAACCTAAAGTAACCTTTAATAATTTCTGTTTGACTCAAAAGAGACACAGCTCTGGTTGGCTTTCCTAGTTTAAACGTGCAATAGAAAACAGAATACAATTAAAACACAGTGTAATGAAAATATACCACACTATGCAAAACAGGAGAACGCAATAAAGGAATAAAATTACAAGAAAGTAATACAAGGAAAAACAAACTAACCTTTCCCTCACAGCAGTCTATGTAGATGTCTTTGCAATAAGATATAGAGAGGAGAGACTACAGAATGGATTTGAGTTAAGATTCTGGAGCATCTGAAATATATTTTATTTACTTAAGTATTTTATTTATCTTTTGTTGTCTGGGTCAGTCCCTCTAGGCTAGTAGCCTCTTTTTAGGTGAGGCCTGAAGTGGCATTTACACTAATAGGGGACAATTGGCCAGGGCACTGGGGAACTTCACCTACTCTTTTTTAGGGGTACTTTGGGATCTTTTGCATCCACCTGAGCTACCACCAACTTAAGCAGATGGGACCTCAGTTTAACATGTCATCCAAATTATACAATGACTGGACATTAATATTTCAAAATTGAGCACGTTGCTTGGTCAGCCCAATCAGCATGCCCGTTGTAAATCCTAGCGTATACCAATGGAAAAAGGTCTGGTCGCCCAGACTTTTTTTCCATTGGTATATACTGTAACTTTACATTTTTTTTTTTAACAATAATAAAATAAAATCTGAAATCAAGACTCCGGACATACCAAAGAGACAGGACATAGAAAATACTATGAAAATCAGGTACGTTATTCAAAACTAAAGACATGTACTTGATTTCTCCTGCCCCTAAATTGTCAGAAACATTTTTTTTACTAAAAAAAAAAAAAAAAAAAAAAAGAGCAGTGGAGACCTTCTTTTCTCCGTTGCCTCCTTTGCACAGATCTGATGTACTGCTTAAGTGTAGGAACACAAGTCCCATACGCATGTGCAGTATATCAGGCAAAGCCCTAGGATACCGGAAAATGGCAGAAGGGCACCATGAAGGCATTATACAAAGACATTATTTAAGAAAATTAAGTATTTTTTTCTTAAATAATGTCATTATATAATAGCAATAACCAATGATGTCGGTGTGGTATATTGAAGATTTACCCATGGTTGGCTTTATTTAATCACTCAGACTTCGCCCTCGTGATTAAATCACACCAACCATGGGTAAATCTGCAATATACCTCACCAACATCATTGGTTATTGCTTAAGGATGACAAACTCAGGAGTGCAGCTCTCCCCCATGTGGCACTGCATTGTTTTCAACAGATCTACCTGGTGGGGGAAAAGAACCCACAGACTTCTGCATCAAAGGTGAGTATGCTACCTGTTACACCACTGACATTGCCAAATACAAAAATATATAAGAAGTCTTCAGCACAGCTCAGTTGCCACACATTTAAAACATACACAAACACACACACACACACACACACACACACACACACACACACACACACACAACACACACACTTCTGATGAACCTGTTCTGAAATGTAATGCAAACAACAAGGTGAGCCTTGACAAATACTATATTTATGATACTGCTTTATAAAGAAAAGAAGTTTGGCAAATTCTTAACCTCTAGACTTTAGATTCTAGTATAAGTCACAAATGTCTGTAGAAGAATCAGCTTTAACTAGATACAATGAGATGACTAGATTTAATTGTACTGGCAATTTTGCACTGAGTCATAACTTACTTTCCTTTTGTAATTTCTTTCGTGAATTCCCAAATATTTGGCTGTTGTAATTATAATGCAATCTCACCTTTGAAGGGGTTTTGGTAAAATGCTAGTCTGTGTAATTCATCTGGAATGAAACATTGTCACATCAGCAAACTTCACCTGTGTATTTTTTTTTTAAATAAGCTGAACTGATTTTGGACTTAACCATTTATAAAGTATGTTTGGATATTATAGACTTTAACTGTGGTCATGCTTAAGAAACTTAAACTATCAAGATTCTTTTAAAAACAAACGTAAAGAGATTATATCTATCGCTTGAGCTCTCTCTCTTTATAAATATATATATATATATATATATATATATATATATATATATATATATATAACATTTTCAAGCATAATTTACCATTAACAAAAATAAATATAAATTATATGCAGCACACAAATTTGACATTAAGAACACCATTGCCATGTTTGCTCTCGCATAAGAATGTGCAGAATATGTCTAGCTCAATAAAGTTATTAACAATTTTATTTTGTGATGAGGGGCTATGTATGTAAGACTCAAGAGACATCTGTAGGCTACTACAAATAGTTCAAAAGGTTCTCATTTTACAAATAGTATAAAAGACCCCTTTATGCAAGTTATGACTTGCATATGCATATATAAGTAACCTTATCAGTTGTTAACCAACAACAAAAAAGGATGCAACAATCTAGCTCATATAATAGCAAATATAAATCCAGTCACAAAAAATGTATGCAGACTGTAATGCCATATCCCATCATTTATAATACATGCCTTGTGGCAAATAGAATGGATTCCTTAAGTTATGCTTCAACACTGGATGCAGCATCCTTATCTAATGATGCCTCAGTAAAAAAAATCCCCAGTGAATGAATAATTATTGAGACTCTGACAGCATGTATAAAAACAAAATAAATTCATATCTACCTAGCTGCCAAGCGAATGCCTTACAAATGTGCTCTAAATCAATTAGGCTCAGTACTAACCTTCCTAGATAAAAGCAACAAAGAGAGAATCATTTACAAGATATATGGAAGTGCAGATGTTACAGCAACAATAACTAAACAAGCATTAAACTAAATAAACACAGACAATAGTGCCACAGACTTTCCAAAATATAAGGCTGCTTCATTGGTATACATGTTTTGAATTTTTTTTCATGATTTAAGTACATTTTATCCAGTTAAAGAATTTGAGGTAAGTGTCAAAGGATGATGTGATATGCTAATCCCATATTAAATGGAAAAAAGAGGACTGATGTTGATGATGATGATGGTGGTTATCTGGTTAAGAGTTACTAAATTACAGACAGAAACTAAAGCATGTTGTCACTGCCCCAATAGAATACAATTCTTTATAGTGTTAGAATAAAATTCCTTATAGTGTTATCTTTTTACTGTGTCTAAAATTGTATCATTACATATCTGTAATCCATCTAAATGTATTAAACTTGTACTGTTTAATTCCTTTTATAATTTTGCAACAAAAATGAATGCATCTGTATTACCACTGTTTATAATTGAATGCTTTATATGTAGATCTTCATCACTCTACACCACTATTGAAATGATTACATCTTCTTATGTTTTGACTTTATCTAACTATAGAAACTGATATCATTCTTCTCTGTTACCATATATAGATGTGTACTGCCTACGGCTTGGGTTATAGCTTAAGAAGCTAACAAACCACCTGAAATACCCAGATCCAGAAAGGAAAGGAAACAAATAATCAGCCAGAAATTCTATCATGTATCTTGTGCACCAGAGTTATAAACTTTAAGCAGTTGCAGAGTACTGACTATTTCATACAGGTACACTTAATTAATTGTTCCAACAAAGAGTTTGCAATCCATAGATACAGAATTAATAGCTCATACTATAGCAACTTTGGATCTTGGATGCAGAGAATCTATAGATATACAATGTATAGCCTAGTGCAACAAAGTTTCATTTCAAGTGTGCTTTACAAATTATGCTTTTAAGTACCTTATGACTGTTCAACATGTAAATACATGTGCACTGAACTAGCAATTCATTTAATTGCATTGCATACCTGAAAACAAATGAAAATCTCATTGCAATGCAAAAACACAGGACAAAAAAAAACCCCTCCAAAATTGTAAAATTCCAGCTTGGTCACTAATACCACTCAGTTTATGAAAACAAGAAAGCCAACCTATAGGACTTTATTAGACAGTTACAAAGTTAATGTTAAAAATAACCATTTTATTAAATCTTATCAATCTAAATTAATCAAAAGCACTTGACTGTCACTTTAATGACAATCGTCTTATTTCAGTAAAGGTTTTGAAGTAGTTAGTTAGTAGAATTTAGTCTAATCTGCCAGTCATATGCATTCTTGTCTAACACATATTTCAAAATGTTCTCTAATATTTAAACCAATACCTTAACTGTATAGAAAACTCACCTTGTGAATGAGCACATATTTGAATGCGCTTACATAACACAGCCTCATTTCAACTTCTTCATAATTCAAACATATGTTGAATTCTGTCATACAGCCCTATTTGTCTTTCTTATGTAAAAATATAAGGAGTTTACACAAGAGGCTACACAAGCCACACATTCTGTCATACAACTACTACAGCAGATTGATTTATAGCTTTGTTTTATTACATAATGGACAACCTCACTTTTTTGTGACACATAAGAAGAATAACTGCATTCACAATTAGAGTTGTCCTCATTGTTATATACAGACATAGCTATACATCTTAAATTTCCTAAAATAACCTTATTATAACATCATCTCTTAAGAGTAAACATATGGTTGTAACCCACTATTTGCAAAACGTTAACATTTACCAATAGACATCTCAAAATATTTTCTACCACACAATTAACAAGAGTCAGATCGTTAGCTTGTATAAGTCAGATAGCTTGAACGTAATTATTTATATATTCATGAATTTGTTAATTGGAGTTCTAGTTTGCACAAGCAGTTTATCCAACGTGCATTTCTATGCCCTTTTCTCTACAAAATCGTGCTTCAAATACTCTGTTTTATATTAAATGCTACTTCATCAGTAGATAGTCTTGATGGGATTACTTCACTGGACTATAACACATTTAATTTAACAAAACTACAATTCATACTACAATTCATACTACAAGTACAAGTGAATTACTTTGACTTGCTTTCTGATACATGTTTCCAAACTTCCTTTATTCTTATTGTGATAAACTGAAACTTTGACTGTTTCAGTTCACTGATTTTTTAAATAGGTATACTTTATTAATAAATATATTAAAATAATGTGCGTTTCTAAATAAATAGATTTTAATATAAAAATATGGTCAATAAACAACAGATAATGCTTCGTTCACTAGTAAATTGAATATAACTAAGTATTAAACTTTCCATGGAAATACTATGTGATAGACAGACTAGTTAATCTTGAAATAAAAAACATTACTTGTCAAACTCAAACACCAATCTATCCTCAAAAAATGCATATCAGTAATATCAACATTAGAGAGCTTGTTACTTCCACTAACTTTTGTTCTAATCACCTTGCATGATATATTTATATGCAAATACCTGCATGACATCAATTACAAATCCATTTGTGATTATCCTTACCAAATGTATATTATTTCAATTTATGCAGGAACCACCACAATGTAAAATTAAAGAGAACAGCATTTGCAGATTTTTTTTTCTCTAAAAATAAATAGTGAACAAGGTAAAGGCCCACATATATTTGTGTATTATTTCTTCAAAAATAAAAATAGTGGCAAAGCTGAAGACGTTTTGCTAACCACAATATGCCACTATGGAAGATTAATAGTAAGCTGATGGATTTTCAGTTAATGATAAGTCTCATTGGATAACTTATTTCTAAACACTGGTATATTTCTGATACATGTAAGCAGTGACAGATCATGTAACACTTTGTTGACCCACTGACCTTGCATTTAGAAAAATGTTTTGGGATTATATCATTTTAATTTGCTAACATCCAAAATATATATTCAGCATAATCAAAAGAGTTATGCACTACTGATATTTCACCTTTATCAGTTTTAGTCATGCAAGTGGCATCATTCTAATATAATTCCTTAAGTAATTTCTGCTCATCTTTATATAAATTATGGTATATTTTATTGCATTTATCAGTGACTTAGTTTGTTTGGTCCTTCTCTCATATTTCAAAAGTTGCTATAGTATTACAAAAAGTGGGGACGATTTAATTGGAGTTGCAAAATATAATGTATTTTTTATTCCTCTCTTCACCAGACTACAGCTTTAATTTTTGAGTGAAACATCGTATGGCACTGATGCTATATACAATGAGTGTTTGTGCACAAGGTACAACATTGGAATGCTATGCACAATGAGTGCTTGAGCACATGGTATGACATTGGAATGCTATGCACAATGAGTGCTTGAGCACATGGTATGACATTGGAATGCTATGCACAATGAGTGCTTGTGCACAAGCGATGGCATTGGAATGCTATGCACAACGAGTGCGTGTGCACAAGAAAAGCATGGGAGGACTCATAAGAGATCGCTTAAAGGCAAGGGAACAATGGAGACAACCACAACAAAGGCTGCTAGAACAATGGGCTATGTAGGTAGAAGCATCCACTACCAGAAAGCAAGAATTGTTATCCTTCTATACAGGCAGTTGGTATGATCACGTATATAGTATACTGTGTAGTTCCCAAGGCATCAAAACCAAAAAGGCATTGCCATGACAGAAATAAGCCAATGAAGACTAACAAGAAGAATTAAGTCTCCATTAGAAGCCACACAGACAAAAAACAGAAAAGCTCATCATGCGTAGTCACAAAGAAAGCAGGCAGTTTGGAGAAAAGACTTAACAGAACCTATTAAGTTCTGTAACTGAATAAAGAGATCATAAAGTGGGAACTAGCTCCTAAATGTATAGGAAGTCAACACACAAAGGTACACACAAAGGTACAAGTAGATTTTACATGTTTGATGTCTCCGTGGAGACACAGGGAACTATTTCTTGGCTAAGGTAATGGATAACTGAGTTTCCTGACATGGTTATAGGATGAAACAGATTATTAGCATTCAAGAGCCAGAGTTAAACAAAAGGTCATTCTTATACAGGGTGTGAATTATGAAAAGGAGCACAAAATATGCTGCTAGAAAAGTTGGATTTGCAGTTTGTCCATTAGATAGGGAAAGAGACAAGCAGGGATAGGCCAATCAATTATTTTTTTTTATTGCAGAATCTATATTTCTTTGTCAAGTGTATTTTACTGAGGAGTAAGCAGAAAAAAATGATAATCCATACCTTATTTTGTTTAGAACTTTTTGGACAAATTAAAGTCAAGTGATTAAAAACTATCAGTGAGAAAATATATACTTCCTCTTTCTTTTTGGTGAAGGAACTTCACAGTAGACTTGCTGGCTTGGAAATCAGAACAGTAAGGAAAGTAAAGGAGAAATTGACTTCATCTCTCACAACCCTTTTAATGAACCATGAAAATGAGCGGACGATGATCCGCTGTGGCGACCCCTAACTGGGAAAAAGCCGAAAGAAGAAGAAGATGAAAAGAGTGCTGTACTCTCTACTGACAGACACTTGGAGTTAGGAGGAGATAGGTTACTACCTGTATGCCAACCTAACTTCACTGGTATGTAATGTTATAAAGGGACTGAAGAAAAATAAATATTAAAGAATCTACCCGATGAGCTCTTCAGAAAAAAAAAAAAAATGCACCTCCATAAATGCTCACACCAGGCAAACTTCCTAACTGACTGAGAAATAAGTATACATTTGATTACTCTACCAAACGTGATTATAGCAGTTTTTATTCAGTAAAGTAATAAGCAGTAAATTACGTATGTCTAGTAGACCTACTTTTAACTCACACAGACTTTTTTCATAAGGCTTGGTGCAGAATAAGTTAGCTTATGCCCATATGCTTTGACAACTCCACTGAAGCAAACACTCCTGCCTGGGGGGCTACACATATTTCCCCCCCAAAAAAGTATACTAATGAATTAGATACCAAGCTATGAATTAGATACCAAGCTAGTAGCAAAATGGCATACTTCCACATAGTCTATTACTTAATATACTGCACTTTATATAACTGGCTACTTATCATGTGAAATTGTTGAAAGCCTAATTTGGTGATGTAATGCAAAATGGCAGAATGTTACAGCACTTATGGATTTTGGGAAATTTATATGGTACAGCAAACATATTCTGCAACAAAGTCTTTACTGAAAACAATAAGTGAGAAATAAAACAAGAGAAGAAGTTGTTACGGGACTATGCTCTATCATAGAGGAAACTCTTAACATAGTTGAATTTCTGAAAAAGTTCAATAGTTTACCACCAGCCATCTTATTGCTCAAGAAATTTGCTTTTTGTAAATAAGTCATTTTTAAGAAATGCAGCTCAGATTATTTGGGATGACTAATCCTACTACCTGTAGTATCTTTGGGAGTGCTTACTATTGCCCTATGTATTCAAATATTTCTTCAGAAGAGAAGGACAAGGAAGGTGTACCTGCTCACATGTAACATTAACTTCAGTAGTTGAATAAGGGGAAGTTTCAGAGAACAAGGTAGCACCTGGGAAGAATTTAAAGGTGATTTAAACATCTACAAAGACAATTTAGTTGCACACATTTAAAGCAATACCTATCAGTTAAAAGAAACCATGGGGTTATAAATTATATGTTTTATAAAGACAATGTTGTGTAACAAATTCATTAAAAAGATATTAAAGCAAACACCATTATAATTTAAACTGGAAGGTGTAGATTTAGGGGAATATAAGGAAATACTTTCAAACAGAGAGGGTTAAACTCCATTGTTTGACATGCAGTTTTTGTTCATTCAAAATTAGCTGCTAGACTGAATAAAGCTTGATGATGTGGTAAGAATGAGGGGGTACATTCAGATGTCTAAGAGAAATGGTGCACACACCAAAGATGAGGGTAACTTATGAAACCCTTCCTTATACTATGACAGATATTATTTTTTATGTTACCTTGGAGAGAAGAATGTGTCTTAAGTAATTTTTACAAGAGCCCAAAGGAAAAATAACTGTATAAGATAGAGCTCGTTGTCTGGCAATAAATACAGGCTAAAGTAATTAAAGACTACTGGGAAAAATAAGGAGGGCAGAAAATTTCAGATAAGGACTAGAAGTCAGCAGACACAAGTGCAGCAAATAAAAATCACTGTGAACCAGAAGAAGAAACAATGCTCAGAACTATTAAAAAACACTTAAAAAACATTATGAACTATGTATGCATTCCTTGGGATATATGTGGTGGGTCACGAAACAGGCATACATTTTAGAATCTTGAAAGCAGAACTCAACCAATGATATAAACTAACCAGGATAATGGCTTCTTTCCTGTAGTAACTGTGATCCATTGTAAAACAGCTTAACCAACATCAGAATTTGACATCATGCTGCTAAGCAACACCCCTCTCCCCAGAAAAAAGTATATAAAAAAAGTATCAACACTTAACTGTAGATTTGAGCCTGTCTGATAAAAGCAGACACAATGATTTAGCCTAGGCAGGAAAGATCCTGGCAGGATGTAATCAGTTATCTTTGCTGTTAAGATGATGATAGACTGCATCTTCCTAAAACCAGACTGCATGCAGAAGGGGTAATATGAAATACTGCAGGATGACAGTGAGTCAGCCATTATTATGCATGTATCTTTTGCAGCTTTACAGGAAAAAATGAGAAAGAGAGAGAGAACAGAGGAGATCAGTAAGGAACTGCCAGCAAAGGAGAGTTCCTTCACATCTTAAATGGAAAAAGTTAAGGCAAACTCTGAAGACTGAGAAATAGGTGTGACGACTGAAAACAGAGATTCCATCAGGAACTGACATAATGGACATTGCTGAAATTGACAAATGAAAGAATTTTGACTTAATTTATTTTCTTGAATAAAGGGCAGCAGCAGATAGCATACTCAACTCACAGTAACAGGTTCCCAGGTTCAATCTTCAGCTGGGGTGTTTTCTGTGCAGAGTCTGCCTGTCCTCTATATTCATGTGTGGGTTTCCTCTGGGTGCTCTGGTTTCCTCCCAGATTACAAATATATGTAGCAGCTGGACCGGATACTCTAAACTGGCCATAGGTGTGCAAGTGTGTGGTATGGAAGAACAGCCACAGCAGGGCTAGCCACCCAACAGTATGAGCCTTGTCTGTAAATGATTTCCCCTGCTGAGGTGAACCCCTCGACCCCATGTGCAAAAATGGGAAAAAGAGGTTGTGGATGGATGGATCATTTCTTGAACAACTTAGAATTTTTGTAGAGGGAGTTTGAACTGGCATAAATATATATACACACATCTAATTACAGTTATATGCATTCCTAAAGCATACACAACTTTGACTTTAGAAGTAAATGCTAATACTTTAGAATCTATACTCACAAAATACAGTTGGGTCTTATGAAAATGAAAACTTTACTTAATATACTGCCAATATTCAGAAATAAAATATCTGTCATTTGTCAATATTTTGATTCTTTTATAATGAGAATAACCATGTATGTACTGTTGAATGCAGAGTCAGCTTAGTGTTAGCACATGCAATGTGAAAGCTCGCCTATTCGGTGTTGGCCTTCCTGACTTGCAGTCTGCATTATCAGAGTTCAAAAGTCAACACTATTATTATGGTCCTTGTGAACCCTGACAGTGTTAGTAATGACATCACAAGACTCACTGCCACAGTTTGTTTTGTGGCCCAGTTAATGCAATCTTTGTCACTCGATGAAGCTTTACTGATCGCTTGATGAAATGGATTTCTATATAATACATTTATGTACTCATATTCATTTCTTATTTCTCATAGCTAAGTGTTAGCTGAACAAAGATCATGACACCAAAATATAACTACAGAGATATGCTAAGGAGAGGCAGTGACTCCATAAATTAAACAGAATCACATAGAAAGTGAATTATTTTGTATGTTCATTTTAAGCTAGAACTTGCTTTCATTGAGTGTTTGACCCCCCAAAAAATAAATGTTAGCAATTCCATATCTAGCCTTCCTTCAACTGGATTTATCATAAACACTCAGTTTAAAAAGACTGTAGACCCCTGAATTCTGACCATAAGTAATCAGTTCATGTTATATGTGGTGTCTGAACTTTTATCTGCACTCATATTACACAAGCTGATAATGGTAGTGTTCTTGTTGAGCTTGTGACCTTCTGAGTTCACAGTACAATGCACAGCAGACAGCAGTATATATTCAGTGTCGGTAAAGTTGATATCTAATCATGTTTGTATTGCAAGACAGTGATCACATTCTTGGTCTTATGGCTACTGCAAAGGGTTGCAACTTTCTTCTAAAAAATGAATGGATATTAAGCCTTCAGAAGAACATATTTCTCACCTTTTAGAGCTTAAGACACCAAAATCAATACTAAAACTTAAATTATTATGCCTTTAGTCTCATTGTGCTGTTTAATCTCTCACACTGTGGACTGCACACAGTTGTGTGGCCCATAGAACACTGCCATGACCCACATTACTGCTTTTATTTGGACAAACACTGAAGCACATTTGAGAACTTGTGACCTCTGTGTACAAAGTATAAGTCCTAACACAAAATATTCTATAAACTATGAAGCTAACAATAGAATCTAAGGTATCTATATACTGAGTATTAAGACTCAAAGTACAGAATTGTAACCCCTCAGTAACTGGGTAGTCAAACAAACAATAAAAGGGCACTCCTGAATTCTGTGCTGCATCAGCATAAAATATAGACCATATTGCTCTTTGTATATACATTCTAATACTTTCTTTTTGGAATTTTCATGCACAGGATCTATCACATTTACATTCACATCAAAAAGCATATGGCCTTTATCTGTCAAAGAACAAATTGAAAGTAACTTCAAAACTCATAAACCGCTGCATACATTATGTGGCTCCAAACTCCTAGCTTTGCAGACAGAATTTTTTGTTTTGTAATATGCAGACATCAGGCAGGCATTATTTGCCATCATACTATGCAAAAGTTGGCCCTAGAAAGTATTATTACTTACATCACAAGGTATACACCCTTCAGAAAGAGACTTAATTCCATTAAAAAGCTTGTGTTCTAGAAGTGATATACAATGCCTCCTCTCAGAAACAGGATCATATCCTCTTGATTAGGGTCTGCATTCGATATTTCAAACTGTGGCACTACATACTACAAAACAGTGGTTATCTTGCATCACATAATGCACTGTATCTTGCTGCAGAAATCAAACTATTATTCCACTAACATTCTGGTCAGTGGCAGTTTGGGACTGTTTACACTCCCATTATTTTCCTCATTATCCCTGGATGAAGAGTACTTGACTATAAAGTATTTGGTTCCCATTACAGGCACAACAGTCCTGCAGTAAAAGTTTTGGCAGAAGTTTCCAGTATTCACATTCTAGAAGCTGGGCTCTTGGACAAAGATTAGTAAACACAGCATTAAACCTGTGCTCTTTAGTATGAAACTAACCATAATATCCCAACGTATGCAAAGGTAATGGAAAGGGATTTTTTTCTGCAGTTGTTGACATTTATCTGTATAACTGTGACTTTCAGCTTGACCCAGTGGTTCAAATTGCTAATAAAACCCACAGCATGTACCAGCTTTCTATAACCACGTATAGATATTTGCAGTGCAACGTCTGTTGCCCTACTTTTAAACAGCCTCTTTACTTCAGCTCAGAAATGATAAACTTGTGCTATTAGTTAATATATTACAGGATACTCGTTTATTTTCTTCTAAGTAAACAACTGTTCCT